>NC_051139.1:8666126-8762335 GCF_014839805.1 Manduca sexta
GCCACTATGAGGATAAAAACGAAGTAAACCAGTGCACGCTCACAGGCTAGTCTAGTTATGTTCTTATCATGTTACTAACCCTCCGAAGCAGTTTTGCGAGGCTGTTTAGGTTTTTCCAAACTCTATAAACCGATTATAAGTATTATACCTATCCATATTAAGTTCCATGTCCCCGATATCATCAAAAGTATAATTAACATCCCTATTTTTCTGTCGGGAGTTAAAAAGTCACAAGGTGCACTTATTTACAACACTTAAATATAAAATTAGATCTTGTTGTGTAATCATAACCATTTAGGAATCATAGTTTTTAATAAAAGAGTTTTCAGAATCTTAGCAGTCGTCCTAAAGCTTAGCCCCTTTAGATAAAAACACAATCGATCTGTTTAGATTAATACAATAGTATAGATTTGCTATGATCTCATTTATCATTAAATAATAATTATTACGAAATTTTCAATATGATGACGTATAAGGAGATACAAGTTAAAAAGATATATATACTGGGTAATATTATATATTTATAATTTATCCTACTATCAAATGACCACGAATGACAAAATGAAAAAAAATATTACATACTTATGTCCTTTCGCCAAATACGCATAGTTACAAATTAATAATACTGTATTTTTGTGATAAACTAACCTGATTTGACAAATAAGAGTTTAATAGTATCTAGAACTAATAGCAAATTATTGTTTTGTTTATGTTTTTACAAGGTAGTGGTGGCGTTCACTGTTTCTTGATAAAGGTTTGTTAATTAAATTTATACAGGAGACAAAACATCTGTCATATAGAAATACAAGACAGATATTAAGGTGGATATAACAAAATATGTCACAAGCTAAGTGAATAGAAGACCACAGGTAGAGCAATCGTAGAGGCACCCAAGCCCTCACAATGCAGTGTTTCAATAAAACGAATCAATTGGTATTTTCATGTTTTATCGCAAAACTCTAGTTTTATTACCGTTATTGTTTATGCCATCGTGAATAAGTATGAGATAAATGTATATATTTGTTTTTTCTTTGTTTTGTGGAATACCGTAACTAGAGACAAAAGAAAACATTTATATACATTGTTATGAAAAAGATGACGCCAGCTCATAATTCGGTTCAAACCTATCTAATCACAAATTGCTAATTAAAAAGAATAAGAAAAATACTTAAAAAAGAAAACATGATAAAATATATTTGGTTTATCACCATTAAAAAATTGCCTTTGATTTACTGACTAACTTTCGCTGTGAGTTATGAAATACTAAGTTTTTTAAGAACATTATACATTTGCGAATTATTGCTATCGAATTTTTAAACTCAGATTTACATTTAGGAGAAAAACACATATTCGAGCAGCTAGCCAAGAATTACATAATATTCCGATTTTAATTAAAAGAAAATCTTCTGCCATTTCCGCTTCACTTTTATACGATATTTCAAAGTATCTGTGTGTAATACCAACTTATTCAATGTTGTATGAAGTTTTGTCAGCCTGCCATCACCAAACTGTATCTTATCTACTTTTCGACATAGTAACGAAATATATTTTACAGGTATCCTATGAACTAACTGGCATGCATAATAAAAAATGCAAAGCAGTGTAAATAGTTAACTTTATTTTAGATAATCATGTATGTTACCGAACTGAAAATGAAAGCTTTGAACGAAGCCATTCCAGTAACATGAAGTACCTATGCTAAATCGCTCGTACAAATTGGAAATTCAGATTGTGAACCACACTTCATATTGCTAAATGTAAAAGTTTCGCAATTTTTGTAACTAAGTATAACTTTTTTACCCAAAACTCTATGAAACGCGAAAGCGGTTGTCATTTAGAAGCCACTCTGTCGATATAGGTACGTGAAGCTTCTTATAGCGTTATAAGTAAGTATCCTAATGTATTTCAAAGCGATATTATCTACGCGGGTGCATTTTTATTTAAAAAAGTGAAAAATAATAGAGAGAAGTAGAAGGTAAGTAGGACGTTAGCATCGTGTCTGGAGCTAAGCGCAGCTATTATCGCCGAAATCAGAAAATTTCTCCGGTCTCAATGCTACGCCAATATTCTTTATTCGTGTATTCACATATTTCTGGAAAGTTCTTTTACTAATAAGGATTTATAAGAAACGCAGCAGAAGTTTATCGACTGCAATATTGTCATGCCATAGTGCCGTCTAAAAGATGTGGAATAGAACCTTTGAAGCAGCTTTTCCAACAATGGAGCAGACAACACGCACGATCCCCTCCCGATGTATGATTATCTACGGAACAGTGCAATAAATGTCATCACTCTCCATTTCACCAAATTCTTCAAATGTAACAATCGACATTCAAGATCACCACGCAACGTGATTGGATGTTTTCTTCGTGTGTTATAAGTAAGTATGGTTGAAATGTTGACTCTGATTACCGCTTCAAAAACGTGATTCGTGTTGTTAGCAGCAGCCGCACTTTTCCCAATATGTGCCATTTACATATGTAGTCTCCCTTTTAATGTCATCCTTGCAATGACAACCAAATATTGGCTCATCGATTTCCGATTTCGTATTTTCTAGGTGAATTCCTGTTTTTGTGTTCATGTCCAATTTGCGTATATTTATTTCGTTCAGTTGTGTACGTTTGTTGTCGGCCTGAATTTTTAACAGCCAATTTAATATTTGTGATTTTTAAGAGCACTTTGTATGTAAAGAAACGTAAAGGGTGTGTCCTGTTTGACAAACGTGCCTTGCAAGCGTAGCATACACGTGGGTACGGCAACGTCACTGCAAATACAAGCGTGCATTACAAGGGAGCATAAACAAATCCCACCACGTAATGCATGCTGTGGTTGCCGCAGATTAGCTACCCTTTGCAGTAACGGCGCGGTTGCAATGAGAACACGCGCTCATATTACAGATTTGTTCGTTTTGTGGAAAAGTACATTACGGTATCAAACAAGTGATAAGTATGTATAAGCGAGGCAACTTATCGTTTAATGACATCAATGTGTAATTAATTAATAATTTAAATATACGCGGAGAGCACTTGTAGACCAAATGAACCCGGACTGGGCAACCGTATTTATTAGATTGTCCGCTACATTCATTGATTTTATAATGTATTTGCCAAATTAAATTTTTATGTAAATATGTAACATGTAGAAAATAATTGTAGTCAGTCGATAAATATAAAGTAGAGTGGATACGTTGTAACATATACAAGCTCATGCATTCACTCCTACTCCTAAGGAGTAGGAATCTTACTAGAGCACCCATAGCTCGCAGAGCTCTTCTTCTCATGAGGTGCAAATGATGAGCCAATTTCCAATCGCCCGATCTCGGTACGTCTCTCTTAATATTGGCATTCGCAAGCAATTTTAAGTTCTTGCTTTTTCTAAGCAAACCCAACTTACTCCCAAATTCTGTCAAACTTAGCCTCATAACAATTACTGATCTATCTTATTTCTAGATATATATAAAGAAATAACGACAAAGACAAAACAGTTAAGTAACTTTTTCCCTGTGCATAGAAACGATTTTTTTTTATGTTTTAGTGTAATAAAAATAATAGGTATTGGTTATCCATTCTCCATGTAAATCACGAAAATTAATGAATGATTATGGCTGATATTTGTCGACTGGGCGAACCTAGTACTCAATTATAATAATTATAGTGTTTCAAACAATCTGTAAACACCGCGTAGGTATTATAAAAAATACAGTATTTTCAAAACGTGCATTCTAAATATTTAGAGCAATTATAATTTTAGTACAGACGAGACTATTCTTAATAGTAGGTGACTATTGATAAATAAGTCCACCATATGCCAACAAAGCATTCTCTCATATTTTGGCCACACAGTGCGCAGAGGCGATAAAAATTAAGAAAAACTGTTTGTGGTGGGGAACACCAAAGGTAGTAGATTGCGCGGTCGCATACCATCGAGATGGACCAACCAAATAAAACAGTCATCGTCCTCTAAATTCTATACAACTGTAAGAGACGCGCAAGACAAAAAGCGATGGAGGCAGATCATCCGCTCCAGATGCAACCCTGATGCTGACCACGATCCTCAGATATGAGGGACCGACTAGAGAGAGATTGATAAATAAGTAATAATAACAAATTGAAAGTGGTCTAAAATTAAAACTTCTGAACCTAGGTTCCTGTTATAATATTGTATTAAGTAATGAAAGGGTTAGTGTTATTGTATTATGTTTGTCGTGATAGGTAAGAAATAATATGCGATTAATATCTATTACGCGCTGTCGCAAAAATTTCACGAAATGCGAATAACGTTAACGAAACACGTTATTAAAAACATTATTGCATACATGCATCCGTAATAATGACCTACAGACGCAATTATCAGTACCTAGCCTTATTCACTAGGGATGGGTCGAGTTTGTATTCAAAATGTAGAGGAGAACGTGGCATTTTTGTCAGAAATAGGTTTACACAAACGGTAACCAAGTCCGAGTTCGGTGAATTGCCGTATACGACTACAAGGGCTCTAATCATTTTATACGAATAGAATACACACGTTTACTTTATTATAGTGCAAGAAGTAATGTTAAGCTTACCGAGGTTTTCTGCACTGGCATTCACATCATATCTGTGAGCTGGCTTCGTGTGTGGTGCAGGAGAATGCAAGGAGGTGCTTTTGTGTCGCCGGATCGTTGGCAGTCTTGACACAAAGGATGCATTGTTCTTGAAGGATGCACTCATCACGCGGCTGTCAAGAATATAATTATATCATACATGGGTATTTTCAGTGGTGTAGCTTAGTGTGGCAGGGGGCCTGGTCTCGGGCCGCACATGAAAAGGGGCGGCGAGCGCCACAAATTTTATAATGTAAAGTTTTATTATATGAAATAAACTTCATAACTAAATAATTTTTAACAGCGGCGATAGCCTAGTTGGTTGTGGAACGTACTGACGAGACGGATGTCCGAGGTTCAAATCCCCAGGGCACATACCTCTGAATTTTCTAAAAAATTATGTGTGTATTTTTTATGAATTATCGCTTGCTTTAACGGTGAAGGAAAACATCGTGAGAAAACCTGCATACTTAAGAAATTCTCTGTAGGAATTTTTAAGGATGTGTGAAGTCTACCAACCCGCACTGGGCCAGCGTGGTGGACTAAGGCCTAGTCCCTCTCAGTAGTAGAGGAGGCCCGTGCCCAACAGTGGGACAGTATATAATACAGGGCTGATATTATTATTATTATTATTAAATAATTTATTATATTTCTAGAAATAAAATAATTATGGCAATAGTCGAGGCGGAAAAAGTTTCGTTCAGTCCTGCGCGGCAAAGATCCCAGGCTACATTGCGCATTTTCATAGCATTATATATCCCAAATATTAGTCCTATTTTTCAAACATAATCATTTATTATGTTAACAATATCCAAATATTTTCATTTGGCTTTCGGAAAGTAGGTTCTATTCAAAGGTTAAGTAGATTTATAACAACATTTCAAGCACCCAGGGAAGAGCATGCGGAATAGGTCATATAAATGTATTTGGCATACGAACATCGATTTCCTAACTAATGTTTACGTAGACATGTAGATGGTATGCTCCCTAGAGTTTTCAAAGAGATCATTGAACTGGATAATAATAGACAAAGAATCAGTGGCAAATGAATATGTTATTATGTTTGATACTCAGGAATTTTAAAGTGATAACTTAGATTGGATCGAAGCTGGAAACCATGTATTATCTATCAAAGCTGGAAACCTGCTATGATTTTATGAAATTTTTAATAAGCTTTTTTGTGCATCTTTATCTTAAAAATGACAGGATTATCGACCCAAGGATATTGTCCTATTTAAACTATATCGCTAGAACGCTCGCTGATTTCATACCGATATTTTTCGGTACACTGCACCGCTTGTATGAATTGAGAATTGAGGAAATATTTTCTGAATTTTACATACATATTTAAATTCAAAACACAACTTAAATATGTTATAAAAAAATATTTTATAATTAATTTTGTGTCATATTCTTTTATTAAATAGAGGCAATACATATTTTCACTTAAACTGCTTTAATTTTTCTTTTAGATATATAAAAAAACAGGTTATAGATTAATATTTCCTTACGAGAGATGCATTAATGATTGAAACATATTTGCAATATATAGCTTGAAGAAGTGTAAAAGTGTATGGAGAATATTTTTAAAAATAATATAGGGGATAATCCCTCAAAATTAACATGAGGGAAGTCGCCCGAACAAACTAAACCAAACAAACAAACAAAACGTTTCTCTCACAAAGGTACATGTATCACGCCGACTCTACATTGAAATGGATAAAGGCAGGCGAGAAAACAGTGAAGTAGAGAAATGAATTAAATCTGCTAAACCGATTACGGTAAATTTGGTATGGCCATATCTTGAGTGGCGGCAGCAAGCTGCATTACAAACGAACACTTGCTATCGTATCTGCAAATCGAACACTCGTGATTCAGTGATAGCTGGAGCATACGTCATGATTTCTACCTTTTTTTTAACCGATTTGCAATAAAAGTTGATCAAACAAAAATAAAATGGATTCTGATTTCTAGGTGAGCGAAAAGAATTATCTATACGGATTGTCTATATTGTTACTAAAGAAAGACTATATAATAACATCCTTATAATTACTGACCTGCTTTGCGGACTGGGAAGCGGAATTTGATGTATCTTCCAAGTTGCCACACTCATCGAATGCTCATCCGCGGCGTAACACCTCCACAGAGCTTGGATTAAAGTGGCGGCCGGTTGACGCCGCCGAATCATATGCTTCTGACGCTGCTGTTGCTGCACTTTCAGAGCAAACCCAGAGCCCAATATACCCTACGAATGGAAGTGTTCTTAAATAGTGTTCGTGAGATTAAAATATGTGCTAAGAACTTAACAAGTTGTTTTATTTGACTGGTTAACATTATTATTGAACGGTTTAACTTAATCATAGTTAAATGCGTCTCACCGCGGGAAGTGCGAAGAATGATATGCCAAGAAGAGCGCAGAATGAGGCAATGATTTTGCCCTGCCACGTCTGCGGCACCATGTCGCCATATCCCACGGTGCACAGCGTGATCTACAGTAATGGAACACATTACACATAAATACAACTTTTATTATCCTTCACTTATATTTAAAAATAGTATTAGTATAGGTAAATTACATGTAAACGGCATTCAAAGAAAATAATGAAAAATAACTGAAAATATACATACATTCTCATTATTTTATATATGATACTAAGACGCTCAATAAAACCGACGGCTACCTTATAATTTATAACCTTGACTTAAGAAACTCATTGGAAGCTATTAAGGTAGGCAAAAAGTTTCTCTGAAATTGTATTGAATGCCCTTGCTTGACATTCGTGTATACTTTTACAGTCTTAAGCATTTGAATGTATTATACCAACTAGAGAATTCTCATGTTTTATATGAATTCGCATGAAATATATAAATATAAACAAGTGGTGAACTGTGATTTTTGGATCAAATTCAATTTAGGCGTCCCTATTATAAAGAATGCAAATTGGTTAATTTTATTTCGAATCGGAGAGTGTGACTCACAACATATCATTACCACTGCAGATTGGAACAAAGTTTTGCGTCGTAAATTGTTCAGTTTTAATTGATGGTTCTTTAATGACCGAATAAAATTTTTTATCGGCCAGCTCACCAGTAACAAAGTACTATTAGAACGGAAAATGGAGGACGCTTGAATAATTGTAGTCTGCAAAATGTGAGATGATTAAAATAAAATTATTCTTACCACTCCCCACCACAATGCTTCCGCGAAATTTTTAAATTTTGTATCTGCGACGTCTTTTTCAGCTAAGTACACTAGAAACGATGCGAAAATTAATCCAAGGAAACCTATATACAGCGTTGTGATTAATTCCTGAAAATAAATACATATGCTATAGTTTTATAAAAAAAAAAATGCAGCTTTCGTTTTACTTAAATTCTTAGTACCTACATATTACGTCAACAATGTCAAACCTAAGGAATCTCTGTCTCCTAACTGCTATTAACGTGAACAAGTGACTAAACTGTAATAATTCTTTATCGAAGGCTGTAACATTGATTAATGTTTTTTATTAATCAATGGTTTGATATAGGAAAAATATAAAGTATATTTCAGTTTAGATTTTAGACGGAAATAGTTACATTCCGAGCTACGACATAAATTGTTACTTTGTACGACCACTGCAACGTTCAAAATTAATACGGCGCGGCGTGAGCTTGCAAGCACAGAGATGACGAAGAACCTACAAACTGGGTAACATATTTAGTACGATACGATCATTATTATTCTGATACAAAAATATTAGGAGTATTTTTTACACAATTTTACATCTAGTTATTAAGCACCTAATTAATAAAGACTGAAAAATAATTAGTGTTCCGACTCCGGCTGTCAATTTTTTTAAACAAAATATAATTAATGATCATAGATAATTAATTATTCTAAACGAGTTCATTTTGTTTACAACTTGTTTCTAAATACTTTTCACACATGTGGTGCCTCCAAGCTATAAGCGTATCTGTAAATCACGAACGTTTTAAAAGTGAATACATTATTCAAGGTAATACAGCAGTGTGATTCGTTCAGACACATTCACAAAGGTTAGACTGAACTATCGACTACCGCAACTGTGCCGGTTTATGCTAATAGCATCGAAACTGCAAAATTATTTCCAACCGTAGTGGATATGGCCACAACTTGTCGGCGTACAATAAATTGTTAGAATTTAACAGTTAGAGACTTGATATAAAACATATCTAAGTATATAAAATGTGAAGAATTACTTTACCTTCTTCAAGTTAACTACTTACTTACTACTTATTTTCACTAATTAAGTTCAACTTTCAGGTTGTATTCAAATCGAATCCAAATGTCAAATATTTAGTTTCAGTTAAGTTAAAATGTCAAATAAAGATCCTATAACCAACATAAAGCGTCTCTTGAAAGGTCTGGTGCAAAAATATAAAATCACTGATATTATGAATATGAGTTCAGCGAACTTTGCATAAAACAGAAGACAAATATTGCTTCAAACTTGAGTTTTAATCCATTTCATTTTTATCTATTCTTATACTATATTTTGTATTATAAATAGTTTTAACTTTACGAGTATTCTGCACTCGTACGTATGTATGTAATAAGTAATAACTTATAAATATGATGGACACATATTGTGGAATGTGATCTGGTTAAAAGCTTATATACTAATTTCAACTTCAATTGGACTGGTTTGTTCATTTTATTCTTTGTATCTTTATTATAAAAAAAAAACAACTGTGCAATATAGTGGTAGCATTTATGATCTCCAAACTACTACGTAATATTGTGATTTTGGACTTTACGACCTATGAATTTAGATTGAATTTCATTTTCAAATACCAAGCACGACGGCCAGCGTCACTGATAGAAAATCTCTCCAGCTGCCAAATTTTGCATCCCGTAATTATTTCTTCATTGTTTTATTACAAAATACGGGATATTTGTATATCCGTTGTCTTGGTCAATGTTTATTAGTCCACGACGCCAAAGTCGTGTAACCGACGTGATATGCACAGATCCCACGTAATTTTTGCCTGTGAACTACGCTCATTGCTATTCCCAACTACCCTTATATACTCTGTAGATTTCATAATGATTAAAGCCGGTGTATGCTATATGAGTCAATATACATACTATATGTACAACATTTGAGCGTACAGGCGTGTGGCTGATTGTACAACATGACATTAATTGACATCTGTTATGCCTTACCATACGCTTAGCTTATTACGTAACTAAGCTTCGGTTGACTTTGGATTTATGATGATACAATATTGAATGACTTATGACACAGGTTTACGTATTCTCCATAGGCGATTTTGTATTTGACATGTAATTATACCAAAGATAAAAACGCGGATTTTGTTATATTGTGCAATGTTTATCACTAATTAATTATTGAAATTAAACTAATTTTCCGGATTCTATCGCGGTTTTTTTTTTCTCCCGACGTTTCGAAGACTTTGCAGCCTTCATGGTCACGGGGGGGACTAATTAATTAACCTGAATTTACGTTAAAATTACGTGCAATCAATTAAGAGTAAAAGATCGCATAATGTTGTTTTTTTTAGAAATCGAAGCATTAACTTAAGATTCGCAAAAGTTATAGTAATGTAAACGACGCGACAGGCGACGTCTGTCCTCTAGTTTATCTCATTGAGTTGACTAATCCGAGACGTGTCCTCGGGTCGAATTTGTGTTGTTCATAAAAGACAAAAAATAGAGAGTATTATTGAATCACACACAACCTATACCAACCTTAAAATGTGTCAAGATTAAAATATCATAGGTACTTATTTATATTCAATATAATATTTTTCCTTTTTCTATGATGTTTCGGAAGCAGATTTTTAATAAATAGTAATTACTTGCATAGTTTAAACAAGGAATTGGCAGTTAGTAATATACCTAATACCCTATTGTCGTAAATTGGATACATGTATACTTTATAAAAGTAACAAAGGACTAAAATGGCGGTACTCTCATATAGCTAGGATAGAATACACACAGTGTGTGTTCATATCTCTCGCAGAAAATACTTATTCTGCTCTGTAAAAGAACATGTTTATACGTAGGGATGTGTTTGTGTATATATTCCAATATGGACGGAGTGTTCAACATAAAACGCACTTTTGTATAATCACCTCTCAGTGCAAAAAGTGTGCAAGACAAAGAACATATTAATTTTTAAACGTATCTGTACACAAATTATTAAAAATATTTAGGTAGCTTTTAAAACAAATACCACTCTAATTTATGAACGTGTAATCTACTCTATTGTTACTGCGAAACGAAGACACAAAGAATAGACGTACAACAGTTTTTCGCGATTTCACAATGAGTTTTTGTATATACGAGGATACCTACCTATATTTAAGTTGGACTGACAGTGCATAGTTATCATAGGGCATAAACGTATTTTTTGTCTAAGTCTTGGTTGTAATAGGGACTGATGTATGAATTTAAAAAAATCCAAGCAGTCTTTATAGTAGAGAACTTTCATTACAATGATATAGATGTACTAAGATACACAATGAAGACGATAAAATCCGACCTTGAAAGGTATGGTAAAAACAATATAATGAAATGAAGTGGCTCCGGAGCCAATATTGTGGAAATAGCACAAATGCGGCGGTGTGCTTCGCTTTATATTTGCTCTGCATTGTCATGCAACTTTAACCGAAACCGACTGCGAGTAGAAGAACCTATTGAGTCCCGTCTTGTATTATGTCTATATCTACTAACATGCTTTGTGGACTAAGGAAATTGCGGACAGACTCGCATCGGTGCTTACTCAGCATACTTATGTAAGAGCTTCGTAAATTACACTAGGCGGAACCCGGCCATAAATCGTAAAAACATAATTGGAGCATCGTACCTATATTTAAATAGTATCATATATTTTAGCACAAAATATTATAATATGGTAAATCTTATTATGTCCCTGTTAACGTTTTATTATAATTGTGAAATATAGCAGCTGAATATAGTACAATAATGAAAAAACAACGTAACCTCCTAAATCTACCTAACGTTGTCTAAAAATAAATAGCAAATGTTTTGTATAGCGTCAACAGTCAACAACTCATCTGTTCGACAAAAATATAAATCTATTGTTTTTTATTGCAACAGATGTTACTATGTGTATAGTCTGTTGGTTGGCAAAATTATTATATTGTAGACAGTATTAATTTTTGTCGTGATTTCTGCCGCGTAAACGTCTAGATTGACTAAAAAGTTTATGTTTAGGTACCAATATATTTGCGTCACGATAATGGGGGACTAGCTATCAACCGTGCTGGTGAATAAATAAACGATTTATTGGTTATAAATTATTAAAACAAAAGTTTTAAAACGAATAGGTATTTGTGTAAAGTATTCTACTCGTACTATCGAGTAAAGTGTCTACTTATTTATACAACGCTGGAGTACCTATGTATGTACATTATTCGATTTTACGCTAACGGTGTTACGCTGCATAATTATGCAAATGACTTGAAAATGTTCTACTTGCGCGAAGAGGTTTAGATACGACTTTCCAGCTTCGCCATACATACGCGTACACACTTAAAACTACAAAGTACAAACAAAACTGTGTCTCCTGACGTACTTTATAAATGCTATAATCGAAACTAATACTATAAAGAGATGTTTTACGTTTATTTGTAATAGATAAACTCAAAAACTACATAAACGATTTCAAAATTCTTTCACTAATTGAAACATTGATAACTTATATTTTTAACTTGGTCATGGGCGTTAACGCGAGCGAAACCACGTGCAAATAACATAAAATAAGAGTAATTATTAAACTTCCGACCGTGGAAATGTAAATGGCAGAGAGATAGATACAGAAGATATTCTACCACTTTTATTTTCACCGATTCATAATATGAAATTCATTTCTACAATGGGCACAATATCATAAATGATGTTATAGCAATTAGCGAGACCGTATGCGAGTGCGAGTCGGTTAAATTGAATCATTATCGTCGCTCCCGTGATTGCTATGATTGTCTACTCAAATGTAGATCAAAATGTACATAATAAACAAATAAGGCAAACGTACACTATGCCGGTATAGTACCTACATTATGCCGGGTCATTTTAATTTTTGTTGCAAAATAAGAAAACAGCCATTAAAATCATGATTTTTATAATACCCACATCAACTATAATTTAAATACAACCTAAACAACACGATTTTCAAATTGCAATAATAATTCTAAAGACCGTGTCGAGCCTCTGAATGCCTCAGTCGCAAATACACTAGTTCCGTACGCCTCTGTTGTCGGTGAGCGTAAGGGACGGTGTAATTTTCATAAGAATTTCACATGATACCGGTAAGTTAATTTAACATAAATTTGTGAAATTATTGATTAGTAGTTAACAACAGAATGTTTTATAGCTAATTCGAGTTATTATAAAGCATATTTATAGCGAAATTGTGATATTTCTGACTACCGTCATAATGTGCAAAGAATTAAGGCGGTGAACAATATTGCGTACGTATGCCGCAATACTGGCAAATCAGTCCGATATGGTTTTGTTTTTTATTTCTAACTGGTGTTAAATTTCATTAGAATTTTAATATCAATAAATTTAATGATGAAGGCAGATTATTGTAAGGTAATTACGGTATATGTTTTTTTTTGTTTTACCTCTTATAATTGAGTCTGAAATTATTACTCTTTATGTCAAATTAACGAATTGGCGTAGTACGCCATCAACATTAAATTAATGTTATTTTATAAAATCTTAAAAATACATATTTATATCGATGGTATGCATATAATTGTCATGTGAGTTTCTATACTATTAAGAAATTTTATTATAAAGATTTAATTAAATCCATTTTTTTGACGCCCGTAATAAAGTGCACGAGTTTTTCACTCATGTCTTTTACTCTGGTATACCCGAAGTATAATTTGGGGAAAAGGAAAAACATTAGTTTCAGTGTTTTTTATTTCACAAATAATGACAATGGGGGGGGGGGGGTTCGGCTAATTTTTGCGTATTATTTACAGAGTTAATAATTTTACGAAATTACTAACAAATATACTAATTATAATAACAGTCTGATGTAAAAAATAAATAAAGTAAATATACGCCCGAAACCCTTCAAATAACCTTAAAAGAAATTAATGATGGAACTATATCTTTTTACAAAGCTTCCAAAATATATAAAATTTCTAGACAAACGCTATATGACAAAGTGCATGAAAAATACAAAAGCAAGATCGTACGGGATCTCCAACTGTACTGACCCCGAAAGAGGAATCTCTTATAGTTGAATGGGTTATATGATGGCACAAATGGGTTTTCCAGTAGCCAAAGATATATTAGAAAGAGAAAAGAAGAGCAATAAAATGAAGAACAATTTGTTTGATGATTATTTTAATTTATGCACTTACCTATATTCCATTTTTAATTTTGACTTCATTATCTTTCCATTTTGAATGGAAGTAATTTTAATAAATGTTTAAAATTGTGACAAATTTTTGATTTTTATTTCGTTAATTATAATTATTTTAGTCTATTTAAGTATATACCTGAAGACACTTAATTTTGTTTTTGCTTTTATATAGAAAATGTATGCTTCAACATAGCACGGAATTACGTACAACGTATTCCGGAATTATGTTAGGAGCCAAATTTTCGCACGGAATTAGAGACAAACTCGAGGTGCCGTAAAATAACAACTATTTCTATAAATTAAAGGCTACGACGTTAAATAATGTTCTAAATTCATCTTATAATAACAGTCTTTCGAATAAAACAGTTTTCATTCCTCTCGCCTTCCTACTTTTTCTGAAAATCATCTTGAAAGTAGCAAGTGCCTTAATATACCGTAATATGGTACATTTACCTTAAAGCGGATGTGAAATATTTCAAAACTAAACACGTTTGCATTATGTCACATTTAAAAAAATATATAATTATCGAAAACATGCTAAGTAGAAATAATACGTGGATTGTAAGCACAATAACTGCCTGCAAGATGTGTTAAATTTTGCTATTATGAATGCTACGTCTATGAAAATAATAAAAATAACTGCAAACATCCGTAGTATGGTAAAAATAGCATGGCCCTCTTCATAATCAGTGCCTACCCGAATTTATTGTACTAAATTAATATTATGTAATAAGAAGCCGCCGAAAAGTGATTAGATTGATCGTCGTGTCATCTGTAGTGCCTACAGGTTGCTTCAAATTTCAAGGTAGATAGGTGGCCATATAGCGTGAAATGAGGGTAAAAATCGATCGTAGTGTTTACCAAGATAAAGAGCATATGGAAAGTTCGTTTTATATGTAAAATATGTACCTTAACTAAATAGTGAGATATAAACAACACATAATTGACAATACTATATTCACAAAACATAAAAGAATTTCCTCAATTAAATATCTAGTATAACATTTTTCTCTAAAAAAGCGTTGGACTGCTAACGGCGTATAAACACAGATCTTATATTATGGCAGCATGATCGGAAACGGCAGTGTTTTCTGTAATGACTAGTATAGTAGTTGTGGCGCCTATAATCAGCTGAGAGATCGACATACATTTATATAAAAAGAAGTCATCTTCTGCAGAGGAGTACGCGAGGCCATGCTTAAAAATACCGTATTTTTAAGTGGATAATCGTACGCACTGATCTTATTTCCCATTCATGTACTTAGGTACCGTAGGTGACTGCTCTAGCAGCTAGCTCTAAGAAGCAACTTATTTGATTTTTGGCATCTAAAATTAAGTGACACGAAGCAAATAGCTTACTTCTTAGTAGTGTATGCTTATGGAGAAAAACATTCATGACTATTATATCCTACGCAGAAGTTAAAATCAAAAAAATAAATCCTTTCTATGAGAAATTTAATCAAAATTAGAAAATGTGACAGCGATTCGTATATATTGCAGAGCAGCCGCTATGTATACGTACGCGATTTGAATAAAAGCCATGAATATTCAAGTATTTATACAAAAATATCCACATTTGAGATTCCTCTAGAAACTCCTGTCTTTACATCTTTTGAACTCGATACATCATTAACAAACTCAAATGACGATAATTTAGTAAATCAATAATGATTTCAAGACTAGTCAAAGACTAACATATAAACTAACCATCAGTAAACCTAAGACGGCTATCCGTCAAATCAAAAACGCCTTCTGTAAATAGACACTAGGTACAACTTTGCTATTTTCTCTTCTTCTCTACTTGTTTTACCCACCTACATATTAACTCATTTTACCTACCCGACGCAACGCTACCTCTTCGGATACTCTCAACAAAGACTAATAGGTATAGAAGACCCACTTAATCATAACAATTACACCATATGCCGAAAGCTAGAAAGTAACGTGGTTAATAATTTTTCTTATAGTGAGTAAAATTTTTTGAAAAGCGAAAGTACATTTACCTGTCTGTGCGCGTAAACAACTGAACCTAGTAATTTCCAGGTGCCGCCGCGTCGGTCCATCCGCACCATGCGCAATATCTGGAAGAAGCGCAGCCCTCGTAGTGCCGACGCCGCGAATACCTGTCCCGACGAACCCATCCCCAACACCACCAGCGAGGCCAGTATTGTCGTCACATCTGAGCCAAATACCACCATTTATTGCATAATCAAATACCTTAGCGTCTGTGATATGGACATCGCACGGACAAATTCACATGGTTAAGCAAACATGATATTCTACGTTTGATTTATCTAGCCACTTGCCATAAAGAGCTTTTAGCGCGCATAGTAAAACTCCATTTGATATGATTCATTATTATACCTGTATATTTTCAAGTTTATTGAAAAATTCGGTTATTTATATAGAATAGAATCACCGTGTTAAACATTGTCTCGGTATGGTGTAAACATACTTAAGAATACAATCGAAACTCATAAACCTATTATATCCGCCGCAGCATTTTGATCCGTGAAGTATAGTTTTTTTTTTGCTTACGTTTTAACAAGAGTTAGAAAGAAAGAAGTGGGTTTATTCTTAAGAAAGAATATATCCACTTCTTAGACATGCGTCAGAAATGTTTTTGCGATGTAAATGCTACTATAAGTTCAACCCGTATTATGTTCTTATTGACATCTTTGTGTTTCATGGATATTGATGGATATTACGGACAGTGTTGGATTTGTCAATAGCTCATATTATATACCGCGGTTTAGAGAGCGGCACATTTCAAAGTAGACGCGCCACAAAGAAAACCAATATTTTTGGAAAATTATATGCGTAATGTTTTGTGTACCATATCTGAGAACCTTTTTAGGTCACCCCTCTGTTGTACAAAAAGCATGTTATCTTCAAATTTCCTTCTAACGGGGGCGTTCTTTTTATTTATTTTGGTCGTATAAAAATAAGGGGTACGACGCAGGAGTGGCCTGTACTTCGAAAAAGTATAAGTCCGACACTGCTTACGAAGTACGAACACGAATGACGCCTGTTACCTCTTGACTGAGGCCAAGCGGTGCCCTTTTCGACTATGACGTCAAGGACAATATCACTGTCCTCAACTGGAACAGACTCCACTTACTCGTTCTTTTGCCTCAGGTTTATTCAGTCTTTAGTTTGACAGAAAAATCACGCTACACATTTATTAATAATGGTTTTTATTTTATGTGTTATCATCCCATGCGCAATTTTAAATGATTTGCTTTCATATTATTAAGAAAAGCTATTAAGTATTCGATGATACATTAAACCATAACGGTACTCGTTAATTGGTTGCATCATGCAGTTTATGAATTAATTGTAGTTCACACATCTACGGCTAGTTATATATAATGACAAATAAGTACATACAAACCAATGTATGTATATTTTCGACGTGGACGAAGACATAAATTTTAATATTCTAGAGGAGTGTAAATAACTTCACTGTGCCTTATTTTACTACAGTCCGTGGGGACATCGTGCGGCAATATTTGGCGGTTAGAAGGGTCTCGAGCGGGCTGGCTCCCCAGAGAACGAAATAGCGATCGCACAAAACGAAACTTGCGCTGGAGAAAGCGGCCTGAAAATGCGAAGGTCACATGCGACACAGCAGATTGCTCGCAGCTAAATTAATAGGGCTACCTCGGAACGGTATACATAGATGGCGCCGGATTTTTATATAAATATGTATAAAGAATAATATAATTTACACTTACCTATAATACAGAAGGGGCGCCGCAAAAATTTGAGGCGCCCTATTGAGCCTTGATACCGTGACCTGCATCCTGATGACCATAACCTAAAAAGAAGTTTTATGTTTTAGAAAAGCCAAAACAACGACCTACTATTCTATTCTGGGTGTAGCTTCTACCTTTAGCTTGAATTAAACATCACGTTCAGTAAAAAGGAACATCAAATCCACTTACTAAAATATGCTTTTCCGTAAAGATTCTGTGCACAAAATATTGGTTTGAAGCTTTATGCAGATACTTCAGAAAACCAATATTATGATATTATAATATGATTTATTATAGAATTCAGAATATTAAGACCTCCAAGTCAAAGAAAGAGTACATATAGTAAATTTAGCAAATGTATAGATCAGTAATTTTAGAGTAATAAAGTAACGAATAACAAAAATGTAACAAAGAAATATAGGGGAGGCCTACATTCAGCAATAGACTTCCAAAGACTGACGAAAAATATGGTAATAATAGAATATGGTAATAATAATATAATTATACAGAGTATACCACAAAATAATGCTAGGCGCATTCTAGTTGTTGAGCACATAGAGGATACATATCCGTCCCATAAATTATACATGATTTTCCATTCTTGTAATTTCAACGAGATAATATTTTTTCTTTTTCTAGCAATCACAAACTTTTTGAATCACAATATTAAAAATGAATAGTATTATTAAAATAATTTTATACTTAGTGATGTTTATGACTGAGTTAAGAAAGTTATTTTTATTACTTATATAAAAAAATAACCTAGCAGAGAAATACAAATTTGTCGCAGGCTATAAACATAGATTGAATAAAGAAATATTATTTTTATATTACGCTCTAATAAGATCAAACAATAGCCAACGTTTGTTATAATTCCTTTTGTCTGTTATAGTAGTTTTCCTCCAAAAGTATATACTTATAAGTTCAGCAGTGGGTATACGATAGCTACTGGCTTTTGTTTTTCACGAGGCGACATAAATAGAGCTATCACATTCAGTTTGAAGGCAAAACATGCTACAACACGACGTGCGTTTATTTATTTTTGTTCGTAATAGAATAAGCTATTAAAAATTGTTTGTGAACACGACACCAAGTATGTTGTGTTGTTATACCTCCTTTGCTGTGTAACATGCGGTAACCGCTTCTATTTATACATAAAGAATCATTTTAATAATGTTTTAAGTGGTAACATAGGGTTTCAAGGACCGTACGTTTATGTAAATTACTTATATCGGTATTTTTATAATCTCAATAAAGTTTGTAAATAATTTAAAATAAAGTAGTATCTATTCGACCGGCATCAAATTTTCGCTAATTATGCGTATGGCTTACCTCGTGCATAATTTTTCCGAACTATTGTAGCGACAATGTTACTCCACGGAGGATTAGAAGCTTAAGGTGCTTACCGACGATGTCGAATCTTTCGTCAGTATTAAACACCCTATAAAACATTATATTATATAACTGTGCAATAATTATGTACTTACCTCAGAAAGAACTCAATTGCAAACCAGATGACTACCACAGTTTCCATGTAGAACAACACAATTCCAGCCTTTGCTTCGTATTCTTCGATCGTGGAAAATACCGACAGCAATAAGCACATGAACACCATCAGGAACCTAAAGGCACATTAACATATTTAAATAATAGTACTAATAATCTATAATTGTAGATACGCAAGATTTGAATATGTACATCTAATAGCATTCAATTAATACATGTGCTATTCTACGAAATGGACCTCTCTTTCATATGTCCAAAATAATGGATAGGTTGAGAGACGCGTAACTAGTAGTCTGACGGTTTGCAGAGCTATATAAGAGCTTTCTATTTTTTTCATTGAAAAACTTATGAAACATCATCTTGAACTCAATTTCAAAACTTTATGATTCACGGCTTAAATACCTACATAAGTTATATATATAGTTAAAAGTGTAAAATTGTTATAAAAATATTTTTTCCCCTTTAGTACATACTCATTATATTTCATTTACAATTTTGAAAGGCCGAGCCAAGTAACTTACACGATAATGTGATAGAAGACAGCCTTAAACCCTCTTGGTCGTTCAAGAAAATTGTAAAACTTGGACTGAAGGCGGCGGTAGCGCGCGTCGCGTCGCGTAGCGCGGTAGCTGAGCGGCTTGCCAAGTAGCGACATCCGAGGCGTCGCCAGCCGGTCGCCGCCACTCTTACTCTCACTGCAACCAATGATATTGAAATTGCGTTTACTTACGACTGCGCCTATTTATACACAAAGCGCCAATAGGTGCAGCTATTAACAGCTTCCCCATTATTTATCTTTGCACTGCCGCCCGTTTTATTTGCATCGATGAAGGAGTCCGAAGGACTTCGATCATGGACCGATATTTTGAATTTATATCGTTTACAAACAATTTCATATTTCTCCAAAATATTGCAATAGCATATTTTCGTGTTACAATAAAATCATCATTTTACTTTATATGAATGTATAGTGAACAGTTTATTATAGCGCGATCACTTAATAGTGGTTCTCTTCTCTCAAAATACATATTATATGATGAAAATTGACAGAGGTTTTCTTGCTACAGTCGTAAATTTCGTACACATTTGAATTACTCGCACAAATAATTACATTTAGGACTCGATCAACATCACAACTAAACCAATAAGGGGATTGTCTATGACCAGGCATAAGTATTTCAGCTAATGCAATCTAGCAATTCAAATTGAAATTTGTGGCTTTTTGGGCGCATAGCCAACAACAGGCACATCACGTCGTTGGCTCGACAGCTCAGTTTATCAACACGACGGAAAAGCGATGAAATCGCGACTATAAACTTCGTTTCTTGCCTTTGGAGGCGGTGCAAGCCATGTATATTATTCGTACAGCATGTACCTGCAGTTGTTTGGAATCATTCATTATATGTGCTAAGTAATTTCTTTAACAGGTTTTCAATAAACAATTTTATAAACCGACGATTAGCTTCATAATCAATTGACAAATTATAATTAAAATTATACAAAGATTAGTTAAAACACTATTAACGTACAAGGGTAAGAGAAACATATAAAGCCAAGCGTAGTAGGTACACATACGTGTTACAAATCATTTTTGTAGTATTTTTAAATATAATTTCCTACACTAGATAGCTACAAGCAGTCCGACATTACACGACTAAATCCTTGCTACTGCATGACAACGAACAAACACACATCAATGCTCTACGGGTCTAACCTACAGGCGTATCAGTACAAGTATTTACATGTATAGTATTCATGGTGATAATTATGTTTATCGTTCTCGGTATAGTCGAATCAATAATATGTGAATTTATTAATGTATGTGAGAACAATATAATTATATTGTTATTTTGTAAGTTAGCCGTGTGCTACTTATTAATGTACTATAATTTTATAATATACATAATATATTTAGTATAGATAACATTTGAATACTCTCGAACAGTCACCATGTAAACTTTATAATTAAAGTCTAGGGGATAAAAATTCTATTTGTTTTGGTCTTATACACAACATTGCAAGTCATCGGGCCTTTCCAGCTTTTACAGCCCGGAAATCAATTTTGCGTCTACTATACGTTAAAATTGTCCGCTAGCTTAAAGAAACAAGTCTTGTAATATTTGTAATATTGTAAAATTTGTCTATCACGAATTGTTCTCAAAAAATTGCGCTGAAAATGAGAGCGAGTCTTCTAAATGCATGTGCACATTTTTTTAACGTTCAGGTCCTGGTGAAAATGTTATACACTCAAAGGTTAAAAAATAATATGTTTTAAATTATTATAAATATGTAATGTATAAACTTGATATACACAACTTACGTCAACCGTTGCGACATTCTTAATGGTCTAACCTTATCTATTATATTTAGCAAACATAAATATTTTTAATTGACTACAATAAACTGATTTCCCAAAAAAAATTAAAACTGTTTTTGTATTTAATATTTATACTTAAATCAATAAACTAAAGAATATTATTTTTTAAACTATTAATAAAACTATGCCTACCACTATAACTTTGTTTAACATATTTGTTAAAAAAATAACGGAGTCTAATTAGCAACTTTTAGGTACGCATTATATGCTGCTATGTGGGTACTTATAGCTAATCATTTCTTGCAATATATCTACGTAATGGGAGAGTTTTCACGCAAATAAACGTAAAAAACTAGTCGTCTGAAGTACAGCTACGCACGGACTGGCAGTGAGTGATTGTCTCCATGCAACTTTACAGGAGACTGCTTTCCAACTGCCCGCAGACAAATGATGAAGCGCTCTTTTTATAATACAATTGTTATCCCCGTCGAGTCTTCAACTGCTTTGTGTATTCCTATAGGTAACTGTACGCTTACTTGCACAACTCTCATTTAAATGTTCTCCGCATTCTTTTCCCATATATCCTCAGTAAAACCATATTTTTTATAATAAGGCCTATTACCGAAATAATGATTCATAAGTCGTTTTGCCCTACGTACTTTCATTAACTATGGGAGCTATTTTTTTAATCATAATAATATAAACAGTTATTCATCAATTAAATTATACCGTGAACATAAAAGTGCAATGTTATTAAAATAATTATTTTTGAATGTAATTAAATAATAAGTTCTTAATTTAATTAATAAAATTTTATAATCCTCTATGTTCATGTTATACCTACTCTGTTGACTACTTACAAAAGTCTAACGAAAATATTAAAAGACTACGTCATGCGATGAATAGGGTGGCAAATAAAATTGACGCGATTTTATATTGACTAAATTTATTTTTGTGTTCTAATTTCACGGACATTGGAGCCGGATAGCTAGTTCAGAACAATCTTCTTTACCGAGATGACCAAGGCAATGCATTGGCTTACAATTGGAAACTAAAAAGCTTTTTCGTTTAGAGTTTACTAATCCGTTCCGGACTTATATTGTGATGACGGAATAAATATATTTGTGTGTATGTATGTGTATATATATATGTATGCATACACATATATATACATAGATATATACATGTGTATGTATATATGTGTGTGTGTACGTACGCACACACATATATATATATTTTGGTATTCTGTAACATGTTTGTATTTGTATTTGACTATTTATAGGTGGAGGCTTGTAATTAGCAAATTAAGTTATCATTATTTTTTTTTTATATTTATAAGATCGTTATTAGTCTGTAACCCTTCTGATAAGCAATTAAATAAATAAATAAAACTAACAAATTCAAAGAAAATTAAAAATATACGTATCCGGAGGTAAATAGTTGTATGGCATACATAGATTTGCTGTTCTCGCAGAACGTTAGATACTTCTTTGGGAAATTTAACATTAAAATACGCATAAAATAGTATATTCCATATTTTCCCACACAAGAGCTTTAATCTTACTTATGTAAGCTTAAATTGTATATTTTAAGAAATCTAATATTGTTTTCTTTTGTTGTGAAATTTCACACACACAACAAAAGTAATGAAATTACTGTTGTTTTTAATAATCGTCAAAAGCAATTATCGCATAAACATTATCCGAATGCGATTGTTTTCCCAATGACGACGATTTTTAACCGACTTCATTGTTTATGCTATTTACGTCTTTTTAACTAATTTCAAAGGAAGTTAAGTTTTGTTAACTTACTGATTACTTTAAAGTTTTTTTGTTATGTTTGTTGAGCAATAATTTTTTACCATGAAGTCTGCTTTCAATGACTCTTTTTACCCATAAACAGTAGAATCACAATCCAACACCTTGAATTACAAAGTATTGTTTGGTGTTTAGATAGATTAGATTCATAAACGTCGAAGCTCTGAAAATTAGATTTTCACAATATATGTTTTCAGACCATCGATATATGTGTACTACGTACCGTCAATGTTTCAGACACTTTAATCGTTTGCATATCTCGAGAAGTGATTACGTGATTTTCTTTACGACACTTGTAACCGTTGAGGCCAATCAAGTCTTGGAATTTTCACTAAAATATCAACTAATATAATCTTATATTATATTTTATTCCAGAATAGAATCCTATATTGTAACTATGGATATGATAAAATTTAATTTATACTCCATAGCAGATTTATGACTATTTCCGTTAAATGTTCTTATTCGCTCTCTTGTGAAGACTTTAAGAATTAACTAGTTACAGTTAAAATGTTTGCAAGTGGTTAACATAACGTTGACCTCTTTATGTCAAATTAAGCGTACGAAATTGTTTTGGGACGTGGAAGCCGTTTCATGATAATTATTTTATTTACTTTGCGTGTACATTTTAAAGGACTTTAAGCTATTTTAAACAGTTTTATATTTTTTCAAAGAGTTTTTTAGTGCTCGTAAAAATAATGCACGGAAATATTTGAATTGTAAATTTAGTCATAATTATTTCACCAGTATTCTGCACTTACCGCTCCGTTATCGTATAGTTGAACTCTATGTAGAGTTAAAGCCATAACAATTATTTTATTGCAACTGTTTGACCTTTATCTTTATGTCGAATTGTGCTTAAGAATCCTATGCGTGTCAATGTGGATCTACAGGAATTAGGGCCTTTGTCTGTTCTTGTGGAAAACTAGCCCTATTAAGAACGAGCGGCGACCCGCATAAAGGTCAACAGTATACCCGTTCATCGTGTTAGTCGACAGGTATTCTTAATGTTACACACTTGAATCGTCATATATCTAGATGTGATGATTTGATGTACAAAATATTTCAATTAAAATTTTAACAGAATACTTAATGTAGCAATGATCTCCCCCGTAAAGTAATAACTTATTTTATGCGCTGTTTAACTACAATTAAAAGAATGTAATGTAAGTTTTGACAATATTCGCACTTCGATCTTGCTCGCGTAACATAGGCGGCGCAAACATGGATGAAATTAAATGACGATAAAAGTGAACAGTTAAACAAGACAATTTTTTCCATAACTAGCTACTGAAATTGTTATTTAATATTTCAAATACTAATTTAAAATCATTTTTAAAACTAGAGACAAGTGTGAGTCGGACTCGCGCTCTCTGGATTGACACCCGCACCACATCACAAATGACTTGAATCTATATTACCGGTTTATATCACTTTTTGTGTTATTTTAAAGTCTAAACTAAAACGCTTCAAGTTTAAAACTTCTCACCTAATCATTTTTACAATAGAGTAAAAACCGAAAAAATCTTTTCTTTTTCTTAATATTGATCCCATCGTTGCGGTATATTATGGGTAGGTTTAATCTTTAGACAAAGAATAATAATTTCTTTGCAAATCGTAGCGTTTAGTAAAAAGGAATTTTGCGGATGCAGCATATTATTTGAAACCTATAACGAAATGATAGTGCGCCTTATCCATCAAATGTCGATGTTGCGCATAATTAATAACTAATCTTAGACACTTGCTTTAAAAATTAAAATCAATTTTAATTTAATATTGGTAGAGTCACGTCGTAGAGTTTCGCGACTTTTTGGCGATAGATGACTGCTTCACATAAAACTGGCATAAAGTAACAACTTACTGCAGTAGTTAGTATAGCGAGTAAGGCTTCTAAAATAATAAACAACAAAATTTTGGGTGTCCATGAGCGAAAACATCACTTAAGATAAGGTGGTTTACTTGAGCCTGTAGGCCGCTCTAACTAAAAAAAATATATAATCATAATATTTTTTTAGTAACGTGGACAGATTTAATATAAATGTAAATAACGTGAGAGAAGAGCGACCACGCCTACTCTAAGTATGTGTACCGACCAAATGAAAGATCAGTCTCGGTTTATTAACTTCATTGCGCTTCGTCGCCAAATACATTTACTCAATATCTACCAACATGACGAAGAGTAAACTAAAGTAAATATTTACCCAGATCGAAACGAACTATTGCTAAGTGCAGATATAGCGCCAAATATAAGCGGTTTGACAGAATTCAAGCTTTACAATGCGTTTGTGAGTAACCTTTGGATTGTAATTATAAATACAAAGCATTAGACCCTTTAAATTATTTCAAACTAGTAGCCAAGGATTATTAGAGTTAATTACTGATTAATGCTATTATAAATAGATATCCACACAAATGATTGTTATGGCTTTAGGTGAAATAGGAAAACTATTAATACGCGTTAAATCGCCCGGAAAACAGCTATTATAAAATTTAATAGAAATTGCAAATCGTATTCAATTAATTATTTTCTAGTCTCCACGCGCACGCAATATAACTATGCCACCAAAGCGCACAACATATAGTTATTTAGTTCACCCACAGAACAGTGCCATTTTCAATTGTTCTCTAAGTTCAGCATTTAAAGTTGTACGCGTACACGACTGGGAATGGGAATACGCAGTGTAGCGGAGATCAGGGATAAAACTGTGTTTACCACTGATTCTGTGCTATGTTTATGTATAACAAAGTGACACTGCTTGGCTATATTTTGTTTTAGACAACCGATAAATGGGGCCATTTCTAAAAATCATTCACCAAAAATATCAGCACAGTTTGTGTTGCCAGAATGATTACGACCGTAAGATTCCTGCTTAAAAAACAAGAATGAAGTTTTTTAATTTCATACATTATGCATAGCGTTAAAACACATAATATTTGATGTGTAAATAAATACCCATTCAACAAAATGGAATAGGCATAATATTTTTCGACTACGTTACCCGATAAAGATATTATCAAGATTTTCACGATCACCTTAATAAAACGTGTAAAGGAAATAAGGGATATTGCATAAACATAATTAATGGCATTGAAAGTACTTTTCTCGCGAGCGTAACAGCGAGCAAAAGCTATCTTATATACCTTTGAAGTGTTCATAAATAAATTTAAAGAAAAATTGTGGTTAGAAGTTGAATTACGAACTGAACATCTCTCCCTTGCTTGAAAGAAATCCAAATTACGATGCTTATTTTACAAAAAAACATCTTTTTTTATTTTTTGAGAGTTCAATTTTCAAAGTTTAATTTTCTTTTAGTTTTTGTTAATAATTATAATAATAGCTTAAATTTAATACCCACCTCAAAAGTTATGGTCCTTACTCCCGGACTAACCTATATTATACGAAATTTGTGTAGAATTAAATCAGCCTGCGCCCAATCCCGTGTTCTTATGACCACCGTACGATCTTTGCGATCCCTAAACCATTTTATGTATTTATTAGCTTGACCTCGCTGGAATTTCCCATCGGAAACATTGAAGAAATCATCAAACTTTAATTCCCCATTTAAGCCCCTTAGGGAATGAATTTTCAAACATCCTTTCTCAGTATTAACCTGCGTTTTACAAGAAACCCGTGCGCAAAGTTTCATTCTTCAGATCCTCTGACTTAGGCTGTTCTTCATCAGTCAGAACTTGTTTCTCTATTAGGAAAGTACCTTAAATTTTTTTTTACATTTTCCTCAATAATTCGTTAAGAGAAGTCAATATCAGCTGATTTTCCTTAACTTTCATGATTTTACATTTGTTAGATAACAGTACCAGCCAACAATTCCTTATAATATATATTTTGAGAAACTTTCAGTCATAAGGATCTAGACATTTCCAATAAGTTTCTTTAACCATAAAGTAAATTGTATGTTAATAAACACCTTTTCAATTAATTTCTGTCTGTTAAGTAAATTAATGATCAGCTCACTTGTGTATTACTAGTAAGGAATTTTATTATTCCACCAGATATATTTTGTTTAACAGTTCCAATATATAAATCGATGTGAGTTATTACGTTACATACCATACGGATTTATAACACACCAGTGTAGACAATAATATTTTAGTAAACATTTATAGATACGGCATATGTCACTACAATACTAAGTTCGATTGTGTTCATTAGCTTATGTCATAAGAAAACTGTTTATGGAGCATCTTAAACATTTTATTAAAAAAAAATATTGGCGCAGTCCCTTACGTTCGTCCATTTAATTTATTATGATATAAAGGACAAACGAGTACATCGTCGTAATTCTCGCGCCCACATAGATTTCGATTATAAAACTTAAAGCTACATCTTAATTCCCCAAAATATTAAATATGGAAATGGAATCCCAATGATTTATGAAACTAACCTTAGTGAATAGTTTCGGTATCAAGTTGTAGAGTCTGTACATGTATTTTAATTTATAAATTTAGATGTAGGTGATTTAGTTAAGGAAGATTCCATAACTTCTCGTAGTTTTGGCGATCATATCAAGGCAAATTGTTGTGTTTTGAATCTTGATAGTCTAATAACATTTATTAATCTACCTTGGGGTAGGTTTTGCCTAAAAATTCTGTTAAATTAGACGCCAGACGAATCAGGAGGCTCTATCAGTGAGATAACCTTTAATTATAACAGACTATTTTTAGAGCAGTCATAAATTCCTGTTTAAAAATTACTTCGTGACTAATTTCGAAAGGTCAACTTATTACTGAGACCTCTTATTAGCCCATTTCGGCATAACGTTGTTCAACAAATAATTAGTAGATCCATTAAAGTAAGATATGCATCTAATAAAAATGGCTCAACATTTTGAGAAGTTAGGTACATCTCACTATTAGATTTAATGGAAAAAATATTTTTATAAATAAAAGCCGCAACCGTTGAACGATTTTGGATGTAATGTAATAAGTACATAGAGAGACCACGTCCACCGATTAGTATTAGAGGATACCTACTTTTTATATAAGAAATTTAAAAAAGGGGGAGCATTCAATGCAAGAAAGATATTTGATGTGCAACGTCTACTTTAATGTTAACCAAAAGTCGATAAGTACAGAGAAGACGGCAAAGCGGGATTATTTACCTAATGTATTTTTTTAGAATTTCAATTGCATAAGTACTTTTATGTAGCATTTGCGAAATGTACTGGTAATTTATATTTTATTAAATAGATAGACCGTCGCAATGAAGTTAATGCAAATTCAGATTCCAACATAGCATAAAAAATCAATTAATGAGAGTAAATTATAAAACGACTCTATCACTATACTCTATGTCATATTCTCTGGGTTAGAGTTGTCTGTAGACTTACACTACGCTATTGCCTGTATATCGTAGGCGACTATTCGTTTGTATCGGGGGTGCGTTGTAATCTCTCAAGTTCTGTATCGTACACCTTTTTTTTTATTGCGAAGTAAGTATATTTTATTAACAAGCCTGTCTTACGCCAATTCCCTGTTATTAGTAAAGTGAAATCATAAAAAAATGCTAATCATTAACGAGCGACTATCACGCATATCATAGAGATAGGTTGCTACCTATTATGTTATTTACTTGCTCCCTCCAGCAACACGGCGCGGCGCGTTTACCATATTTGTAGAAGCTACCTATTCAAAATTTATAATACACATAAAAAAAAATTAAACATCATGTTTGTACAATATCTTATACATACTTTTGTTGTTATTTCTTTTTACAATGTGGATATTAAACCAGAATTACATAGTGAAAATGTTACTAAAATTGTTGATTCCGTCAATTTTCTTAAGTATTTTAATTCACAAACAATATTATTCACAGGCAATTAAATAAAAAAATATTTTGGTAGTTAAAAATTGTATAAAGACATAAAATCGGTTTTTAAAGGAATTATTCATAAATATTTACATATTCTTGCCGTAAGTCGTGCGACGTAAATGTAAGGAACGAATGCTCAAGGCCGTTTGTTCGGTGAACACCTTAATAGTAACTTGTTAGAATAAAGTACAGAATGTGTTGCAAGTTGATGTTTTTCATTGTTGATGAAGCATGGGCCAGGAAACATAAAAGAACTAGACAGTATTTCAATTTACTCTATAATATTTATAATACATGTTTTATATATTCTTCCTCGTCTTTTACGACAGCATGTAATACGATGCTAACAAGCAAAGCTACCATCGAGGGACAATACCATGAGAAAGTAATTTGTGGCATGGAAATCAAAAGTCTCTTCGGCCTTCGCCTCAAACCATAATAATCTATTAGTGGCCTTTTAAAACAGGCAAGACATACTATATTTATATCGTCCACACGTACGAAACTCAATATCATTATAAACGCGTTGCCTATGGTACCTTTATACTATTAAAACTATAATCCTGCTCTACTCATATAAAATGTTTGTTTCCGGAAAACTAGTAGCTAACTCGCTTCTAACTCCAGCTGAATTTGTATCTCAAATAATGATACTAACAATAATAATATATTAATAATGTGTATATAATTTTTTGCTAATGAGGTTTCTAATGCTATTGCTGTTTATTCGGTGCTTATAAAATGATATTACTTGTGCGTACATGTGCAATCAATGATCTGATTGGGGAGTGGAGCGGAGGGCAGAGCAGACGCCGCGGCTCATATCCAGCCTTAGGGCACGCACCTCTGTGATTCCAAAATTACGTGTTTATTATTTATTATTACTCTCTTCGAATTTCTAATGGGATGGAAATTATCGTAAGGATATCTATCAGAGATTTATTCAAAATAATTACAAATATACGCGCAGTCCACTAACCCGCCAAAGGCTAAATTGATTGAAGTAAAACCTAATCCCTCTCATTAGTAGGAGAGGCCCGTGCCCATCAAAGGGAAAGTGTATTATACAGGGCAAATATTATTAATTGTTAGTTATATAAACTACGAAAAAAATAATTGATGAACTCAACAAGTTAAAACGTCTTATATCATATAATAAAATAAAATAAAATAACGCTACGAAATATAAAATATAGAATTTCTAAAACGTTTTTCACGTTTGACTATTAACTTTGAAAGATTCTTTCAAGTTCTAAGCAATACTTAGTAGATGATAGAATAATTGTTAACATAGCTTTATACAAACGTTTACATTGTGTGTATAGAACAATAAAAACGCTATAGGTATAATTAGTAATTATAAACTCTAGCTACAAATTATAGGTATTGTTAAATTTAGCAATAAAAAACAGGTTTTCCTTAATAATTAGTATTAACAGGGTTGTTTATGGTTTTTAAGTACCAACACAAAAACTATTAATTGAACGAATTTTACATTGTCTACGTAAATCTACGCATAGGGATTAAATAAAATGCAAAAATTATAATAATCCATGTATTACCTATGACGAATAGCATCTTCATGTACCCGAACACGCCTTGCCGATTTCATTTTCACCTAAACATGTTATGCCAATAAATATTTTGTTTTTCATAACAACGAAAAACATTTCAGTAACTTTTACAATAGTTAAACAAAGGTACTCTCGAATTAAGTAGGGAATAAAGTAATAAAAGTTTGGATCTATTGGTATTACCGTTAATAATTTATTATTATTCATATTTTTTTAGATAAAGTACTTGTAATGTCAATATGAGTACTGTAGTTGATGCACGTTAATATACTATTGAATATAAACCTCGGTTAAAGTGTGTAAGCTTAGAACAAAGTAATACAATCCACTATATTTCCCTTTTCCGCGGGCAGTTGCCGTAAATTCGCCGGTACAAAGACGCTAAGAAAACGTATATTAATCTGTGATAGTGGAGGATATAAACCATTTCGATAGCCATGAAGTTAATTTATTAAAGATTTTTTTTATGTTGCAAAACTACGGCATTGTTGTTATACAAATTGTTTCACTATGTTCGCGGCGGCGCAATGTCGTTTGCCGCCGTCATATTTTAATCACGTAATGTAATGCGAAAAATCTGTTCGACCAACGCTACCTACGTTTAATGGTAAAACTATCGATCCAAATGTAGAAGGGTACTGCGAACGCCATTAACCGAAGTCATTATTAGCAATTATGTACAAAGGCACAAAGAACAATTATACAACAATATCGAACAGGCATGCTAAGTAGGTAGGTAGGTATTTGTTTAATTAAGTATTTTGCTTCTGAGCGAAAATTATTGGATGTTTCGCTATTACTAAGTATTGTCACCGATCGACTGTATTGGTTCTAAAATGACGTCGTGCAAAAATCGAAACACCAGACATTACTTACGTACCTTAAAATTCACAGCCAATCTAAACAACTGAAAACTGACATCCATAAATATTTACATTCCGGTAGACGTGAGACGTGTGATCGCGTGCGTTACGTTGTACGAGCTAGAGACGACAGTGTTGTAGACGAGTAAGTTTCCGGCAGCGAGGGCGGCGGGCGGCGAGCTCGCGGCACGTGGAGAGCGACTCCGGTGCGCCGGCATAATACCCGCCACTCATCAGCTCGGCGGCGCGGCGATGACGGCACGACACTCGGCAGCACGGGACGCGGGCACCGACTGACGCGCCTGCCGCTGTTCGGCGCCACTCGCCGCCACTCTCCGCCCGCCCGCCTAGTGCACCGCCCGCCCACCCGCTCTCCTCTAATTCTAATTGTTGGACACCTCTAACAATCCAGGTCATCGTACGTGCATTCGAATTCTTCCCGGAAAGGAAAATCGGACAGGAATCTACATATTTAATGATATGATTTTTTCAATTCATGCCGAGATTACGTACCTTCACTTTCATAAAAAGTTAGTGGCAAATAATTTAGCCGGGTGTATCTTTTATTTAAATGAGCAGAAGATAACAGCAACGTTGGAAAATTAAGAGCATAAAAGTCAGTTTTATGTTATGCATTTATGACCATTGTAGGCGAAAATATAAATATTGACTTAAACATGCACACGAATAAATATTTAATATGGATATGAACATTATTTTTTGATTTGTAGAGATTTTTGAAGTCGATTTTCTTTTTTGTTGAAAAGTTCCTATTCATTGTATTATTTCGATAAGGCCTAGCGATTAAATAAATGTCATGACTACACATAAGTAAGATTTGGAACTGGAACCGTGTTGGTCTTTGTCATTTGATTCAGATTTCAGATCTTATTTATCTGGCGTAAAAACAACGTACCTTTAGTACCTAATGGTATGCTCATAAATCGAATAATCTAACTGGAAGGCAATTCTTGTGCACTGGGTCTCCACACCAAATGCGCGCCCATGCATGGGGACACATTTGCCGCGACCCTAGGCACACAGTTCAGTGTGTATTCACATTGAGGCCTATATGGTTCGCGAACATTTCCCCTTCCTTCTTCCTTCCAACTATTCTGAGATAGCTCCTTCTCCCTCTTTTCTTCCTTCACGCTACTCCCTCCCTTCTTCCTCCCAGGCCCTGAGACCGGATAGCCGTGGGTCGCCAGCGCACCGTCCGCTGGCACCCTCGGTGATAACGGCAGGGCCTACCTACTCTTCACAGAGACCGCCGTGGTTGCTAAGCCGGGGGATCGCTTATACACCGATCGCAGGGTACCCCCGGAGATAGCCACGGCAGATCTCACAAAAAAAAACATGTAATTAAAGTATTTAGTTCTTCCATTTCATAAAACTGTTGCTTGAGGTTAAAAATGTATCTAATGTGTGTAGCGTATTTTTGCACGACATATAACATTATGAAAGTGGAAATCTACATTAGCTGTACTGCTATTTATTCTCCGTGGATAAAGGTCGGCTCTTGTTTATGTTGGTTCAATAATTATTATTGAATAAGACGTTACTACACTTATTTTAATATGCATGACTGCACTGGTATCTTATAATGCGGTTCGTATTATTCTAGCCAAACAGCTTTTAGGTGGCTTAATACTGCCCTTGATTCCGTTTATCAATACGGGTGACTAGTGATGTTGCCTCCCTGGTCTGGTGAAGACGGATGAGGAATGTACATTTTGAGTCCTGGGTTCCATTTCAAGATAGGAAAACACTTTGTACTGGAATTTTACAGTTTTATCCGGGGCTAAATCTCACGTACCTATATTGGCGTCAAGAAGTAAACCATTTGTAAAAACTCCAATCAGTAGGATTGGGCCGGTGTTATAATGAATAATTTTAATAATTATAAACAATGGCTTTCGTTGCCACGAAGAGGATCCATCAAACTATCTATTCATGAAACTAGTTAATTTGTTACTACTTTATTCTACTCTAATGTGTGTATAATGCGGCTATATGAATTATGGAAACTTTTGTATCCAGGAAGTTACGGCGACCCTGTGAATAAAAAACTTTAAAAAAATTACGTACCTATTAAGTACCTACCTTAACATTTTAATGTACGAATGCAAGGTACAACAAAGTTTATTTAGAATCCGCCCTAAGTGTCCCTTTAACGTTTCCAAAGCTATCCCTAAGGTAGTAAATCGCATGCGAGAGTCTAGCTGGATAAAAATCATCTCCTCATCGAAATTGTCGAGTTTGGACGACATGTAGACTAGAAGTAAGAAACTTAACATCAATTGTATCAGGCTAACATTCGAATCGGAGGGTAGCAGGCGCGCGGCAAGAGCTATCCACCATGAGTTCACTTTGCGCATTTTAGGGTAGGTTATTAGGCGTTTCTTAGAGTGTATATAGTCTTAGGGACGCGGCCCGGCGGTCGAACCCTTTGCGAACCCAAAGTAACCATCCTAGTTACAATTAAGGCTGGACGATGATGGTCGACTACTTTCTCTATCAAAAAAAGGGTAACGTGCAAAAGGCACTGTCTAACTATACTTTTTACTCAATGTACGAATTCTGTTGTTACTATTTATGATCGGATGTGTCACCGTCGATGATCGATTTATTTTTCTCCACATTGAGTTGTTATAAAAAAATATATTATTATCCTATAGAGATTGAAAAAAAAATGTCATGGTTCATATTTCAAGACAGCTCATCTATCATTCTTGGACGATCGATGCGCAGGTAAAATGAGATTATTGAAATACATCGACCATTTCGAACAACAACTTTGCCTAGTTTAAGATCTTTAACCGTAGTCTGAAAAAGCTAATTCACAATCCGCCAATTACTAGGTATACTTATAGGTAGGTACATAAATTTAAAAAATATTACGAATTCCTGCGCTTCACGGCCGGCTAACATTAATAATTACCTACATTAATCGATGAAATCATTTTCAATAATTAGTAGATACTTATAATTTCTTTAAATTTGACCATCAATGTATAATAAATTCAGTATTATGAATGCATCAGTTTTCAGTCGAATCATAAATGCCCAATAGACGATATACAAACGACTAGATATTATGTACTTACCTATCTATAAGTATTATAACAATTATATTATTTTTAGGCCATTTATCAAAAATCATAATCTATGAAAGTTCGTACTTTCCGAAATAACAATAAAATAAGAAATTAACATACATAAATACTTTCTGACTAGAAACGACGCATAATTTTAATATCACGACGTCAAGATAGTGTCAGTAGTTCAAGTGATCTCTTGAAAAATAGATACTGCCTGGGGCATTATTAAGACAACCTAAATATAACTAGAATCTAAACTCTTAACGATCCTCTCACAAAACCAGAATATCCCACATGAATGACAAGTCGATGTCCACTGTCGTTAGCTCTAGATTGATCGCCAAACCTAGCTCTAACCTAACAGAGTCCTTGTGTGAAAACTGCCAATCCGTAGTAGGCTAGCGCGGTGGACTAAGGTCTAATCTCTCTCAGTAGTGTGGCCCGTTAAAATGTCGGAGGTAAAGTAAACAACTGCCTTGTAAATTATAAAAAATATAGGTATAAAGCAATAAATACTCAAGTATCCAATCTTCTCTTACCATTCCCATTGTTTTAGTGATCTAGGTTGATACTAGGTTTTTCTCGCGGTTCCGGCTGCGTTAAAGTCTTTTACAAGTATAAAGGTCAAATTGTGCAAATTTCCAGATATACGCTCGGATTTTCGTGTGTCAATCTTATTCATCATAATCTATTCAGAGGTTGTTCTGTGTTTTCTTTTACAATCATCCAAACAGAAGAATTCAGAAAATTACAAAATTCCACTATAAATTACTTTTGGTTAAAACAATATAAATAAGTACTAGTTTTATATACTTACAAACTTGTATAAGTACTTGCCATACAAAAGCATCAATCTATCTTAGACAACAATGCTCCAAACGGCACCATGTAATAATTATTGTAAATGGAATAGTCGTTTCATTTAAGTGGTACTAACGTTTAAATTTTGTAAACATCGTGGCGCACATGACTGATTTGCTTACATTACCTCCTACGCGTACGCGATATTTGGTCTATTAGGAAACCTATTAGAAACGGTTACACTCATAACAACTAACTGAAGTTTATGATCGCGGAATCCGTAAAATAATACACTTTCTGTTTTCAGCCGGTATCTATATGCAAATATTAATGAAAGTGATGAAACAGGGAAATTATTACCTAATAGTGGCGTGAAATACCTAATACACACTTGGTAGTAAGTTCGCAGCACAAAGATGCCTTAATACTGTCGCCAAACTTCCGTGAATAGCCGCAATTTCCTTGTTAAAATTTCTATGTATATATATTTCTATAAGGACCTGCCTTATTCGCGTCTAGGTATTTGAAATAGTATTAATCGGATTTTAACTTTGTTCTATAGACGAAGTACACCTATAATACATTAAAGCGAGCAATCGACAGACATTTTAAGGTATCGAGCGCGTAAAGCGTTCACCGGCGAGACCCGACTGAAAAAGGTAACACGCGTCAGTCTTTTTAATTGGTCTCTATTCGCGACAGTAGTGAACATTTAAAAAATATATATACTCATTTATTATTTATGTTAAGGCGATACCTCAAGGTCCATTTTCATACATTTTGTTTCACCTTTAATCTGGGTAACTAAACAAGTATTGGCAAGTAAAGAATTTAAATTCACGTCTAGTTTGTGATTAGTTCTCGCAGTTGAAAGAAAAACGTAAAAATAATTAATAATCATGGATATTTCTGCCTTTAAAATTTCGTCATATTAAATTTTAAAGGCCGAAATATCCATGATTATTAATTATTTTTACGTTTTTCTTCAACTGCGAGAACTAATCACTAACTAGACGTGAATTTAAATTTTTAGTTAAGAATGTATGAAAATGGACCTTGAGGTATCGCCTTAAATAAATTCTATGCTAACTACATCTGGAATTCACTATTTTCTGTGGATAATCACGCGATATCCTAATTAGATTTTTGCCTAACTCGCATTATGGACCCCGTATAATTAATACTTACGGTGCTTTAGAGCCGGTTTCTCGACTTAAAATAACTTTCCTGATTTTTTAACCGACTTCAAAAAAGCAGGAGGTTATCAATTCGACGTGAATTTTTTTTTTTTTATGTTTGTTACCTCAGAACTCGGTCATTTATGAACCGATTTGGAATATTTTTTTTAATTCGCAAGTATATCTCTCCAGATTGGTCCCATAACTTTTTTTTCAAAATCGCTTTAGTAGTTTAGTTTTAAAACTGAAAAAAACTAGAATATTTATGTCGTCCAAGACAACAAAATCGCGAATTTAGCTTTCCTGTGACGTTTTTAGTTATGTTTGTGCATTGAGTTTGGTTGAGTGTACTTCTCACATACTTATACGTATAGCATGACACCTTTTCCCCGTATCAGGGGTAGGCAGAGGCGTAAATTTTCGCCGCGATAGTCGTATTGCGTGCGAAATACATTAGTTGCGTTTTGGCATTGGGTTATGGTTAAGTTTACTTCTTACATACTTATACACACACCTAACACCTTTTTCCCTTTTTAGTGGTAGACAGAGACGTAACATTTCAGCGCGGTAGTCGTACTACGCGCAAAACACATTAATTGCGTTGGGTTTAGTTGACTCTTCTGCTTACATACACACCCATACATATATATATATATATAGCAGCACACCTTTTCCCCTTATCAGGGGTAGGCAGAGGTGTAACACCACAGCGCAATAGCCATACTGTGAGCGAAATACATATGTTGTGTTTTTGCGTTTGGTTTGGTCGAATCTACTTCTAACATACATATATAGCATCAAACCTTTTTTCCTTTTCCGGGGTAAGCAGAGGTGTAACTCCTCAGCGTGATAGTCGTATTGTGAGCGAATCACAACTATGCCATCGAGACAGTCTATTTTTTACTAACACAAAAAAGCAAAAAATAAAAATAATTTTAACAAAAAATTAAACCGCTTTCAAAAACCACTCAAAATAAAAAATAATTTCACATTACAGGTATATACTGGATACCAATTTTGTATACGGTGCCTAATTAAAATTGCTAGTTAAGCTAGATAAATACATTACAAATATACGAAAACAATATGCTGCCAGCGTACAAACTCTGCAAGTCAGATCGTCGCCGAAGATGAACACACTGCTGCAGCACAGCAAATGGAAGCTATTAGTAATATTTAAATTTGTGAACTGTCTACTACCCCAATGCTTCCCCTGTTACATATAGCTGGTTAAATGTGGGTGTATTACACTCCCTGCCCGAAAAAAAAAGAAAGAAAAAGGTGGAACACCATACATGTGCTTTTTATTACACCTTTGACTGGGTATGTATGTTTGTTAGTAGTAGACGCATACCTACTGTTTTTAATTCATTTGAAAGAAATTTAGCTCATAGATGGACTATGCAATTAAAATCTGTTAGATCATAGATTAGTAGAATTATATGTAATGAAACTATTATAAAAAATAAATGTACTGACACTCTGGTCTGATATGTCGTGTAATGACAAGACGTATCTTATTTCGCATTACCTATATAAATTTCTGATTTCATCTATTTAAAGTAATATTTATCAGGTTATGGGCCATTATTACTCCGTAAAAGATTAAATCAGTTTTTTACCGAAATAGTCACGCGATTAAATGTGATTAAATTGATAGAGATTCACCGGCCAGCCACGAGCGACATTTTGTTCTAGAAGTTTTTCAGCGAACTGCAAAAATGAATTCACAAATACCCATTGGTACCATCGAGAAATTAATTGGCAGAGAAAATTATCCAACGTGGAAATTCGCCGTAAAAAACTATTTGGAACATGAGGAGCTGTGGGACACTATTGAACCGGATTACAAACATGATGTCAAAAAGGACACAAAAGCAAGATCTAAACTAATATTACTAATTGATCCCATTAATTATGTCCACGTACAGGAGGCGACTACGGCGAAACTGGTATGGTCGAAATTAGAGCAAGTCTTTGTGACTCCGGGCTCAGCAGAAAAGTAGGTTTATTACGAGAATTAATAACAACTACTTTAGGTAATAGCTCTAGTGTTGAGGATTATATTAATAAAGTGACGACAGCAGCACACAAGCTCAGAAATAACTTTGTAGTAGGAGACGAGTGGCTCAGTAAATTGCTACTCGCTGACCTCCCTGAAGTCTACAAACCGATGATTATAGCTATAGAAAGCTCTGGTGTGCGCGTTAGTGCTGATTTTGTCAAAACGAAGTTATTACAAGACGTCAAAGGGTCCGAATCCTCAGCCTATTATGTTAATGGGAAAGGACATGAAACAACAATTGAAAAGTAAATTTGACAGAGTCGTACTGTGCCCGCAGCAAACATATTGACATAAGATATCATTTTCTGCGTGAAAAGGTTTCTAAAAAGGAAATAAAAATTATGTACATGAGTACCGAAAGAATGGTGACTGACATACTTACTAAAACTACAACACGCATTAAATTCCAAGAATGTGTTCGAGAAATGGGACTACGTTTTGGGGAGGATGTTAGATCATAGATTAGTAGAATTATATGTAATGAAACTATTATAAAAAATAAATGTACTGACACTCTGGTCTGATATGTCGTGTATTGACAAGACGTATTTTATTTCGCATTACCTATATAAATTTCTGATTTCATCTATTTAAAGTAATATTTATCAAAATCTAACTTAACAAGCAATTTTAATTAGGCACCGACTCCAAAATTGGTATCCAGTATATACCTGTTATGTGAAATTATTTTTTGGTTTTGAGTGATTTTTGAAGGCGGTTTAATTTTTTGTTAAAATTTTTTTTTTTTTTTTCGTCTATTATACTTCATTATTTTGTTTCCTGCTTTGCTAGGCAGGGTAAAGGAACCATCAACTAAGTCTTCCTACTTTTATTCTGCCTTTATTGAAAGTTTGTTGGAGATTAGCTAGCTGCCACGCTACAGTCCTCCATGTTATAAATGCGTGTTACGTTATCGGCATTGACTACAAACAGTTGCATATGAAGGCATATTAGTATACAATAATATTACCTAAAATCTAAATGTTAGGCTAAACAATATGTAAGCGTTTCGATGTTCATAAAACGTTTTATGATTTTTAAAATATTGGTATTATACATACCTATTTATAGGCTATTAATTAAAGGTAGAGATAACCAAACAAAAATATAGCTGTATTATTTATTTGTGTCTGCCGTTCTTTATAACATCAGTCAAATTAAACTAAGATGAACAAAAATTACAAAATAAATAGCACAAATATTTGCACTTGTAGTTTTAAACAAAAGAGTGGTACTAAAACTCTCTACACACCCAACTTGCCGACGAGCCCATATAGTATTTTTATGAAGTGATTTTTCGGCAGTCGACGAGTTCTAATAGTTGCAATTTGAAACACTGTGACAAAGGCACGATTTTATCATTATTATGTTTCGGCAGTTGATTAATTGACGTTAAATGTGACCGGTCATCCAGGGGCGTAGCTAATGGAGTAGGCGGCGCAGTGCACCGGGGCCCCCAGGCTAGAGGCCCCCGCACCCTAACCAGAGACCTATTTGTTATTGCTTCCACCCAGGTTCACTTATTGACTAAACGAGTTACACACTCTGGGACATGGAGGAGCCCTTTTTGCCAGGATAGCCTGCGCAGTTGCAATTTGCAAGCGTAACCATAAATAATAAAAATTAAAAACACTACATGGACCACTGTGGTTAACAATTATTATAATGTAATTAATATAAGAAGAGTTTTATTCGCATTGTCAAGTGTATTATGCGGTGTCTTCAAATTCCAATACCAATATAATTCAAATGTAACCATTTATGAGCTTCACTAACCCCAACTCAAGAATATTTAAAATTAGTTCCTGAACATAAAAGTTTTGCTTGGATATAGATAAAAATAAATGAAAGAAGAATCTACTTTTTTTTACGAATTGATTATCAAAATGCCATCACCAATGTATTGGGCTGTGACACCAAATTTTGTGTGTAGAGTACATTATATTGAACTATTGTCAGGATTCTTTTTTTTATATTATCCACCCTTCTTCCATTTTTCTCCAGGTGTGTACTCAGTCATTGGCTTTCCAGAAATTCCACAAGTTCCTATACCTACTCTTCCTGTCAAATTGTCTGGTGATGCAAATATACTTTTTGTTCTTACACCTGGTTTTTTTGAAGCTTTTGAATGGAAAGACAACCATTTATTCTTTTCACTTTCTCTTTCTTCTTCTATTTGTTTAAACCTTTGTTGCTTTTTTTGTTTCTTCTTCTTGAGGTACTCTCTGTTATAGCCTTTGCCATGTCTGAAAAGTTATTATTTGAGGTTTAAAATCCATTATATTACTGATAATCACTGTCTTTAGATAGACTTGCCAAATCAGCCTTCTGCAGCAATAATTAGTTTTAAGAATTAGTATAATTGAAATGTAATAGAAACCCATGAACTGAATTTGAACTTCTTGAATTCTCAAAAAAGTATAAAACACTTAAATGAAGTAATTAAAGTAATAAAAATTGCTTAGTATTCAATAGATTTCTTAAATTTCAGTCAGTCTGGTGAAATTTTTGTCATTCAGTTTTTAAATTAAACAATTTTATTTTAGAAATGGCTTCTCAAATAATAACATATCAAGGATTTCACACAACTCCTGATTTTGCATGCCAAGTACCTTGTGACAGAAAATAGTTGTTCTGTCTCTACTGACACTCATAGGAACTACAGACATTAGGCAGTTATATTCAAAATCTCATACTAAAATTATACTACATATTGAAAATGTGATTGCATTCCCTAGTCCCTACAAACTTTTCCTGTTTGAAATATCTGTACAGATGGAGTCCATTTTTGGTATGTTTTTATATGTGCTACTTATTGTATGTAATGTATATGTAGTTTATGTAAACAGGGTCACTTTAACACAATGTTAATGAAATCAGATACTCTATTATTTTATTTGGATTTATTTATTTTTTTCACTTTGCATCTACAATTGGAATAACATATTATAAAGTGTTATTTTCAAGAAGATAAGTATGTGGTTCATTTAGCAATGCAATATCAAAATAACCCTGTATATTGTCTGTTAAATTTCAAATACAAATTTGTTTCATTAATTAACATCATCTGACTGCATGTAGACTATCAATAGATTTTGATATTGCTGGGAACTTAGCCCTACCAGGTTAAAGAAATACCAATTATTATTTTGATGGTGCACAATTATTAATTTACTTTAATAAAAACCTTGGTTCAAACCCAAGTATTCAAATCGTAATGCATTACTACTATACTATTACTTAATACTCTTGAGGTATTAACTGAATTTGAAGCATATTTTTATTTTTAAAAGAATTAAGTAATATTTAAATATATGGACTGGCATTATGCCTCAATGTACCAACTAGTTGTAAGCAACATTTTAGCATTGATTTTTGTAGTAGCTGGATTTTGTATGAAAAAAAAAACAAATTGGTTGACACATACTTTTTTGTGTCACAGATATAAATAAATTGGAAAGTATCACATTTGAATTGTGTGTCACAATGTGTGTATTAATAACTTATTTTTAGTATAATTTGTATAATAGCACATTTTAGAATAACTGGATCCATATTATAAGTCTCTATTAACATATATCTAGCTATTTCCACCCCGATAGACCAAGATAACAATATTTATATTTTCTTAATGATAATACTAACTTGCTTTCATCTCCACTAAGTGGTCTCTTTAATCCTGATGTCTCTAGAGATTTCACATCATTAATTGAGACAACTTCTAATGTGGTATAGCCATCAAATTTAACTTTTAATGTGGCATCTGATACATCCTCTATGAGGGCTTCATAGAACCTGTAATAATTACAAAATAATTTTAAAATTCTTAGTGTATTTTATACAAGTTGCAGAGACCATTTGGCTTAGGTTTTGCTTACCTATACATTGACCACAATGATGGTGTTTTGTTTTCGATAATAATATAATTCATACATAATGAATATGAAAATTTATTATTCTTTAGATTACTAAATAAATTGAATCAATTGTGTGACAAAATACACAATAGCATTTACTTACATGCCATCAGCCTTCCACTTAGCAAGACACTTTTCACCAACATGCCACTTAGAATAATATTTTTCCGCAACGTCTCCATCCGCGCCCGCCAACAGGGATGCTGTAACATCATCATTATTACTAGAACCATGAATATTAGTCACTTTGGAGTCACTGTCTTGAGTTTTTATTAGATCTTGTGTCAACTCTATTACTTCCTCCAAATCAGCCTTTAATTTCAGGAGCTCTTCGTTCTGCGGGTCTGTTAGCAACGCCGCTTCCACCTGCATAATGAAGAGTTTATAGTTTAAAATTAATATAAAGGCATACTGAAAGTGATAAAAATGTATGTATATTGTAATTACCTGTTGCAATTGTAATTTGTAATTTCTCAAATCATCTGCCATTGTAAAAAGTAATCTTTTATCATAAAACTTTAAACGGCAACAACCACATTTAGTAGTTATGAACGATTAAGGACCATTTATCAACAAAATACAATTATTTTGTTACCATTTGTTACAACTCACAAGCATGTTACCATATATATCAGATATATATTATAATTCTCTTTGCATGTTACAAGCTACTGTTGCCAACCTTATTTAACCAAAACCAGAAAATGATATTATAACAGAAAACAGTAAAATTAGGACTTTTGGGCAAGGAGCAAAAAAAAATCCTGATTTTGGTCTTTGTCATAGATAACATCAAAATAACATGCTGAGTATGTGGTTTCAATGAGGGTACCCCAAAAAAATCTGCAGAGTATGATGTTACTATCCTATCGCACAAAGCCCTTGAGGTGACGCCAAAGAGAATTATAATATATATGGAAAGGTGACGCATTGAATAAAATTTGTAAAAATGGGACCCAACAAAAAACTAATAAATCTTGTGTTAAAACAATAGGGTTGGCAATACTGTCCCAAGCTGCTACGGATTACAGATAAAAAAATGAGTTTCTAAATTATGCAAATATACCCTTATGACAAACATACATATGTACCGCGGAGACAATACTTTTCCTTCGAAGACGAGGCAATGTAGCGTTTATTAGCAAAGACCCTAGTAGCTAAAAACTTGTGACTGCTTGTGACGATAATATAAGTCCCCCTCTGTGGGCTCATTGCTCAAAAAATTCTAATTCAGCGCCGGAAGATAAAAAATAATCTATGATTTTTTTAAATTTATTTATTACGGCTCTGGAAATAAGTCTATTGAGCCTTATTAAAATTTCAAAGTGCAGTGTTGCCAATTTAGTGGATTATTCCCAAATCTGTTCATTTTGGCCGAATTTTATGTAAGATATTTGGCTTTAATGGCTGGTTCAATTGTTGTTTTTGTAAATAAATTAAAATAGAACAGTTGGTGGAGAAGGATATAAACCCACTCAACTATACACATTACGTAACATAATATAGCTTTTTCCGTCTAAAATAATAATGCGTTTTGTGAGGTTGTATTATTATTTTAAGTCAGTAAAGTTGTAAACCACAGAAATCTACAATTATTACATCGCGGAATACAAAATCTAAAACATGAAATATAAGATTATACGTATGTTATACAGAGATATTTCTCACTCTTTTAATTCTTTTCAGCGTGTTGATTATTATTCAGTTGACATACCTTAAAGTAATGCAAACATATTTGTTTACAAACCTTCAGTTCTCAAGTGAAGTAAGTTTTTATTATCGTGTAAATTATTTTTTTAGGAAAATACTGCGTTTTGTACATGCGACATTATTAGGATGTAGTTTTTTTGAAATGTCAAAGACGCAAAACGCTATTTTGTCTTGCCTATATTTTGCACGTGTTAAATTTCTCTTTATATTTTAAAGTCATTAAATTGCGGGTTGTAGAAAAAATAGTTGACAACCCTGTCAGTGTTTCAAAGTAATCTTTCTATATCTATTATAATAATTCTCTTTGAATTGTATTTCTTCCCTCCTCTTATTTAATGTAAATATTTATAAAGCTATTTCCTCATTTATTGTACATAATAACATAAAAATATAGTTTGTATATACTTATTAATATATTGTATTGACGAATATTATTATTATTAATATATTATATCTTGACAACTTTCCTCACTTTTAATTATAATTCCGAAACCAATTTCCTTCCTGTAATATGTTTCCCTAGCTTTATTGACATTGGCGTAGCACAGCAACACAGTCAGTGTTGCCAGAAGGTTACATTTCTTACATTTTTCGTTACTTTTGACCCCCTCGCGTAACATGTAAGTAATTTTTATATTTAAGGCGATACCTCAAGGTCCATTTTCATACATTTTGTTTCGGTTTAATCTGGGTAACTAAACAAGTAAGTGGATATTTCGGCCTTTAAAATTTAATATGACGAAATTTTAAAGGCAGAAATATCCATGATTATTAATTATTTTTACATTTTTCTTTCAACTGCGAGAACTTATCACTAACTAGACGTGAATTTAAATTCTTTACTTGCCAATACTTGTTTAGTTACCCAGATTAAAGGCGAAACAAAATGTATGAAAATGGACCTTGAGGTATTTTTTATTATTTTTATTTTTTTATTTATTATTTTATTATTTTATTATATTTATTATTTTCGTAACTTTTGAGAACAACGAGATTTGTAATACAATTTTTTTATTGTAAACAGTTCACGAACGCATTTCTATTCAACGCCTCCAAATTGAACGCACCTAAAACTGGCGGGTCTAAAAAGTATTTCAATCCATATCACACTTAGAGGTGGCTCGCCATGACAAAATGAAACGTATCTTGCCTATATTAAAACTTGATTTTGCTTGAGTGTGCGCGCTCGCGCACATTTCCTACTTCGCGAATCCCCGCGGTTTCGTAGCTACAGAAATGCTAGCCCAAAAACGCGTAAATTAAAAACAAAACAATAATGTAACTTTTGCAGCAAAAATGTAACATTTCAGGAAACGAAATGTAACTTACGACTCAAGGGCCCTGGCAACACTGAACACAGTGCTTGTAGACATAAAAAAAAAAATCTCTTTGAAGATAATCATAAAAAATATTGAGTATTTTGTTTGTGTTTCTCATACATACAATTTTCGCTAAATATGCCTAGCCAATATGAAGAAGAACGTGTTTGGGAAGCTCCTAATCATAATCAATACGAGGTACCATGAATGTATCTGCTAAAATATTCAAAAAAATAGGTACCTAAGTATCGTATGTATCTTTACATTTAGAGTATTTTATTACCGCAGGAAGAAGGCAACGAAGATGTTATAGAAAATCCTGAAGAAGTGTTGCATGAATGCTTAGAAAAGTTCAAAACCCCAGACTATATTATGGAGCCTGGCATATTTGGCCAACTTAAAAGATACTTCCAAGCAGGAGGAAACCCTGAACAAGTTATTGAGCAATTGTCAATGAACTATAATGCTGTAGCTCAAATGGCAAATTTATTAGCAGAATGGCTTATTCTTGGCGGTAATTATTATTTAAATCTTGATAAATAAGTTATTCTTTCCAAAGATAAAAAGTATTTCATTCCCTGTAAGTATATTATTCTGGCCATACTGTGTAGTGTATGGACTACTACTATTTTCACTTTATTTATAACAGGAGTAAAAGTCACAGAAGTCCAAGCAATGGTTGAAAATCATCTGAAAGATATGATATTGAAAACATTTGACCCTAAAAAAGCAGATACAATCTTCACTGAGGAGGGTGACGTAAGTTTAAATATTGAAAGTATTTCTAACAATAATAGTACATGTCAGGTCAAAATTATTGAAATAATAATTTATTTCTAGACTCCAGCTTGGTTAACTGAAATGATAGAACATCCCACTTGGCGATCCTTGATATACAGGCTAGCTGAAGAATACCCTGATTGTCTTATGCTCAACTTTACTATTAAGGTAAGTTTACATATATTTTTCTGCGATGTTGGCTTGTATAGTATTAGGTCTTTCTACTCAGTATCAATCCCAATATTGGTTGTGCATAACAGGCACTAATCTAAACTCTTATGATGAGTGCCATAACATGTGCCCCCAATGCATTAAATCTAAAAATGGGCAAAATGTGATTGTGTTCCTCAGTCCAACACCCAAAAGTTAGAAAGATGTGACATTTGTTGTCAATCATAATAATAACACAGTATGACATATATTATGTTTAGAAAGATATCATCTTTTTATGGAATCTTCCATAAAAAGATTTATTATTTGATAGTTTTTTTTATCTATACTTACACAGATTGTGAGATTCATTACAATGAAGACAATAAATCTATATACATATGTATATATTTACAGTTAATATCCGATGCTGGCTTTCAAGGAGAAATCACCAGTATATCAACAGCAGCACAACAAATTGAAGTATTTTCTCGAGTCCTCAAGTCGGCTATTGTGGGTTTTTTGCAGAGTTCTGATGATTGGCAAAACAGTGTTAATGAGTGTGCTGTAAGTATTTTTAATTGTGCTGTTTATTATAACAACACTACCTCTGTGTCATTTACTGCCCAATACTAAGCATAGGCTTCCTCTTCACAGAGAGTTTTAGTCCTCCTCTTCAGGATAAACGCTGGCCTTATATAAGTTTGCAGACTTTACATATTTTCAAAATTCTTCTTAGACAATTCTCATGTATAAAATGTTAAGGGCATGATAATTGGTAAATAATATACACATAACAACAATCAGAGGTGTGTACCTTGGGCTTTGAAGCTGCAGACATTTGTCATGACAAACTATTTCATTCAGATGCACTTAAAGAACATTTTATTATAGACATCATCCAGCTAAGCCCTGGGGCCTTACCACCATCTCTTATAACAGTCTTATTATAACCTTACTTAGAAATTTCGTACCATGACGAGCTTAAAACAAGCTTAAAACTACGATGTCTTATCAAGCAGTTTTGTGTGACGTCATCGTAAATCATTCATTCAATAGCGTACCATGAAGTGTTTTTAGACAGAAGTAATATTGTTCTTATGTCAAATTTGGCAGTATTATAAAAGTTGCTTTTCCAAGACTTTTTTAACATTATTTTGCGATTTTCTTTCATATATTCTTCAAAAGTATATAAAAAAATGTGCGTAACTGTTTTAAATACTCATGATGTGTGTTATAACGGTATATCATCCAAAAAGGGCGCATAATTATTATGAATGTGGTGTGATTTTAGATGGCCAATGAATACGAAATCTTCGAATTTATAGAGCAAGACAATGCTGCTAGTAATTAATATTCCCATAATAACTGTAGTTGTCGCCCCGAAACTCTCCGAACTCTGCCGCTGCAAAAAAATGCAAACCACTTTAATGAAAAAAAAACCTCTTGAAATTCCAATGTCAAAATCTCAAGAATGTATGATTTCTTTGTTTTATATTGGTTCTATTAGGATTTTTATATAATTTCTAGGCATAATACGCTAGTATCTCGTCATATTTATTGTATTTTTTATTAATATGTTACCTATTGAATGTTTTAAACCAAATTTCTCATGGCAATTATTATTTAAAATGTATTCGAAGTATCGCTGTGCAATAATTACTTCATTGTTTTAGCATATAAAGTATTAAAGCATATTATACTCACTCGCTGCTTGACATCATATCGACACTATCAAGCTTAAACTATAAACAAATGTATTAAATAATATTTTATATCATCACTGCCACAATAAACATTTAAACTGCGACCGCGAACTTGGGTCTAATGACATTAGTAAAACCGTTCCGTTCCGTTTTTTTATAATTATACAGCTTATTTATTTTTATTCACAATGCACTTATAAAACTAACATAAAAATATATTATTCTGACTTTAATATTTATTTAAACAGTTTAGTATATGCGTGACTTGGAACGTACATAAAATGTTTAGCCATCTTAAATCAGGGAATAAACAATCATTCGTTCTTTTCCATCCCTACGCAGAAGTAAAACAATATTGTTTTTATGAGGTCATAGTACGAATCTGAGTAATATTACTTTAAGCTTGAAACAAAACGTTCCTGCAATATGATGGTTTTGTAAAAGATGGTGGTAAGGCCCCTGGCCTGTTTATATATCCAGACTTACGAACTGTGGCCATATAAAAAGATATTAAGTTAGTTGTATTATGTTCAAATATTTTAATCTCATTACAGAAAATGGTCTGCCATGGTGCTCATACCTATGTATACAGTCAAGTCATTGTGCACATCCTGTCTCAAGAACCGAGAGGTGGGGCCATTATGAAAAGGCTTGGTCAAGAAATTACTAGATGTGCACAGCAAAGGTGCAGCAAATGTGCTTAAAACTTTGTGAATATTACCATAAGATTATGATTTATAGCATTGATAAAGGTTTAATTTTGCACTGAGGTTGTGAGAGAGAATTATTTGTACTATCATTAAACATAAGATACCACATACCTAGTATTAGGTTGACTGACAAAAAAAAATATATAATCTTTTAGATTTCTTTTTTATATAAATACTGTATGTTTAATTATAATGGGATGGTGATAACCTACAAATGAAAATATGTGTGTTATGAGTAAATTAATACTAATTTGTTTGCCAAGAATATATCGACGGTTGAAAGGCTAATTGACTTAGGCGACATTTTTTTTCGAAAAAAATTAACTAAGGTGCGTTCGGGTAAGATCAGATACGGGGTAAGATCGTATAACGAAAAAATACAACGAACCTACGGTTATTTTTTAGTTTACGCTATGTAGGCGGCTACGCTGTCTCTTTTTGCCCCACCCTATATACCACAGTTGATGCTACGACCAGGAACGGGTGCGCTATGTGCATTGAAACAAAAAAGGTGGATTTCGCTCTTCTTAACATTTTTGAGACTTCTGTTTGATTTTGTGGACGTTTGTGGGCGTTATTAAAACTGAGTCCGAACTTACCCCGCGAAGGTCCGATCTTTTCTAAGGGTTTTAAATTTCTATACAGATATTATCATTTATTTTTAAGCTTACACAGAGAGAATTGGACGATGATTAAATTATCACATAAAGTAGCATTAATAATAACCAGTTTCATGTATAAAATGCCGGTATCGCTTTAATATTTTATGAGAAAAAAAAATGTTTCCGAGACTCCTCGCAACACACCGAAAAACTGTCCGAAATTAGCCGAACGCACTCTAATTAAAAAGAAAGAAAAACGTGTTTATTTTTAAATATGTATGAAACTTAGTGTCGCAAAAACATGGCGCTTAATTCATTTAGCCTTTCAACAATCGCGATATATTCTATGAAATAAATGTCGATTGTATTACAGTGGGCACGATGTGACTCCGATAACGTTAGCTTTGACGGCGGGCGAGTCGTGGCGCAACGCTCGCACGGCCCTCGCGGCCATGTTGTCGCGCGGCGCCTTGAATCCAGCCGACATATCGGTTCTGTACAGAGCGTACACCCAGTCTGAACCTCCACCAGTACATTTGTTAAGAATACCTCAGTTTTTAGGTTTGTGAATAATAATAATACCATTTATTTAAATACAAATATGAAATGTGTTCAAAAAGCTTTTATTAAGTATATTGGCGCCCTTAAACGACGCGAAGCCCCTTGGGGAACAAAAAATACCTCTGACGCGGATCTCGTAGTTTTATTGGTAAGATGTTAATAAAGCTTTTTCATGGCACCTTTAAGCTCAAAACACCGGGTTGCGGGTGGTTTCCTCCAAAGGCCGCCACTCTTTCGATATGAATTTCAAACAGCTTACAAAGTATAATCAACCACAAAAGTAGCTGGATGTACCAACAATGGGTTTTTGTATACTAAAATAATTTTCAATGGGTTTACTTTTAGTTAAAGAAAAATGAATATTTCGAATGAACTTTATGTACTTAGAATCCTTTTGAAGTTTTATATTTGTTCAGTTAGTCAATTACTTTTGTAGGTGACTGTGCTTACATCGAAAACGACTTTATTCCATTTGTACTTTAAATTTTTTCATATTGTACCGTATACCTCTTTAAGTGAATTTCTCATCACTATATTATTACCATTTTAATATGTTCTTTAATACTAATTGGACCGAAGTCTGTTAGACATTCATAACAAAATACTTAGGCACAATGCACATATTAGGTACCCATTTACTTACCTACAATTATGAAATATTTAGTTTTTCTCTTTAAATACGTTCTTAAAATCATCTCTTCATCTCTTACTTAATATGCAAGAGCATACAATTAATTAATGTTATTTTGATACTATATACTACTATACTATACAATATTCAACGCTCACTTTGATTTTACAGAGCTACTTGTAGATTCACTATTCAAAATGGGAAGCAAATTAAACCCTGAGCATAAATCAAAATATATGTATTTGCTGGCATACGCTGCCAGTGTATGCGAAGGTCACTCCCTGGGAAAGCCCGTCAAAGAGGAACTAAAAGCAACTGTCCAAGCAATTGAGAAGGTTCACGCAGTATGTAGTAGTTCCGCTAGTTCCAGTGAATTAATTGCGGAATTGCCGACATTATACCATTGCATTCGGTAATATTCATTGCACTTACCTAAAATGGAATAAAACATACACAAACACAAAAATGGCTAAAGGAAAAATTTTAAATTCACAGATTTCCAGTTGTTGGAATGGGTGTTTTAGTTTGGGTTGAATGTGTTGTTACTGAACCATCATATTTCAAACTGTGTACAGAACATTGTCCTGTACATTTGGCACTTTTGGATGAAGTTGCCTCCTGTCATTTGTTGCTGCACCATAGGTTACTCAGATTATTGGTACAATTATTTGAATCTCCTCAAGATGAATTGGAAATTTTAGTTCAGGTATGATTATAATTCACAATTTTAATCTTATGGCTGATTCCTGTAAACGAACTTACAAGCTTCCGTTGGTTTCATAGTGAAATATTTTTATTGGTTTATTCGTACCATTAACACATACCCAGTTACCAGCAGGTATGGTTTAATGAAATCTGTCATTGGTCTATTTCAAGTAATAATACAAGAAAAAATCCCACTATATATTTTGCCAGCATAAAAAGTAGCCTATATCATTCCCTGGGTCTCAAACTATGTCCATACCAAATTTCATCGGAATTCTTTCCTTGGTTATTGACTTTATCGCGTTCAGCCAGAAGACAAACAGACGCTGCGGGATACTTTGTTTTAGGATAGAAAAGATGAAAATTATTATTATTATTTCAGTTGGAGTTAAAGAAAATGCTTCTTGATCGTATGGTAAACTTATTGAGCCGCGGCTGCGTGGTGCCAGTCCTGCGTTACATTAAACAGTGTTGGCAACGTGGCGATACTGATATATCATTGATAAGATATTTTATAACAGAGGTAATGAGTCTCCTTGATATCCACAATAAGAATTTACAAAATACAAAAATATATAATGCTTGTCAACATTTCAAGGTTTTGGATGCAATCGCTCCACCTTACACCCCTGAGTTTGTGCAACTTGTGTTACCAATGGTGGAAAATGAAGAAATTACTGGAACAATGAGAGCAGAAGGCGAAAATGATCCTGTGTCTGAATTCATAGGTAATCAAAGTATTAATTTTAATATTATATGTAATATTTATGCTAATATTATAAAAACTTTGGGTGTTTAGATATTTTAATATTTATTAGAAATGCAATCAGAAACATTTAAACAGACTTAAACTAAATTTGGCACACACATGCCACGGCCTGTATATAAAATATGTAATCCGAAAAAGTACCTTCACGCCGGCGGAAACCCTAGCAATACCTAGTATACGTAGATGTGACAAAGAACAAAACAGGTCTCAAATTAGATCACAAAGTAAGACCTACTTTTCAAAATAATTGCAATTATTAATTGTAGTCCGTTTTTATGATAGACATTACCATCAATTATTACTTACTATGCAACATGAATGAATTAATACCCTAGCCGAATTTCGGCCACAGCAGTCAATCTCAACGGAGATGAGCCAGATACGCAGGAGATACTGTAGTGCAAGTGTGTGCGCAGTACACATATGCGCACTCTGTTCCTTCTCGCTCATAGTCCAGGAGACAAACGTACATGAGGGTTAAATCGACACACTGTATATATGTCATATTGACATGTAGGTATAAAATGAATGTCTGAGGAAAATCTACGAACTCTTAGTTTCAGTGGCTAGCATGGTGAACTGAAGACTTCGGAATAATAGCCATTAGCAGCCCGTATCCAGCGATACAATATAATTTACTTTTTAGTAATTTAGTTATGATTTTTAATAGTCTATCTATTTTTCTACAATTTGATAATTGTAAATTTTTTTTTCCAGTTCACTGCAAGGCGCACTACGTTGTAGTTTAAAAATGTTAATTTATAAAAGTAATTAAACACATTATAATTTCTATAATTTATTATTAGTCATTCAACGTCCCCTAGCCGCCTTTCTCTCATAATATCTTTTAAGAGCTTCCTCAAATACAACACCTACTGTCCGCTTTTTCCAAATGTCAATTTTAGGTTTCTCTTTCACTTCAGTAATTTGTGTTTCAAAGATTTTAACATCTTTAATATCCGAATCAGTTGTCGATTTTTTACTATTATCTGGAATTGGGGGTTTCTTAAACTCCTCTTCATTTTCATTCTGATTTACATTGACATCGATTTTCTTATCAGCTTCATCATCACTTGACTCATCAATTGAAAAGTCAGAGTCCGCATCAATATTTTCATCATTCTTTTTATGCTTTTTCGCCATTCTAATGTCATCAAGATTTAATCTATTAATTTCTTCATCTGAGTCCTCTAACTCCCCATCAGATAAATAACCTTTATTTTCCAGTGAAGTTTTTCTCTTTCGGTAATTTCTTTTCTTCGATTTGTCGAGATCCTCACACTTATCGATTTTCTCAGTGGTTGAAATATTCTCTTTCCGATCTGTACAAATATTTGTCTCCTTTTTCGCGGTAGGGTTTTCATCCTTTCCTAATTTTTGTTCGTACAGATGGCGATAGAAACCTCCTAAAAATATATTAAATCGTGATTAAAATTTACATAACTGCACAAAGATAATCTTGAAAATAGAAAATATATTATTTTTTCATTTTTTTCTAACATACCTAAGCACAAGCTTATGTAATATGATTTGGCTGACTAAGTAATAATAAAATGAAAGTGCCGATAGCCTAGTTGGGTGTGGAACGGACTGCCGAGAAATGTATAATATCAGCCCTGTGTTATATACTCTCCCACTGCTGGGCACGGGCCTCCTCTACTACTGAGAGAGATTAGGCCTTAGTTCAACACGCCGGCCTAGTGCGGATTGATGACACACACAAAATTGCTATAGAGAACTTCTTAGATATAGGTTCCCTCACGATGTTCCTTCATCGGTAAAGCAAGCGACAATTCACAAAGAATCCACACATCATTTTAGAAAAATCAAAGGTCTGTTCCCTTGGGTTTTGACCCTTCGGACATTCGTGACGGCAGTCCGTTCCGCACCCAAATAGGCTATCGACGCTTTTAATGTTTTTTTATGTCAATGATATTTCTAAGAAATCTAGGCACGCAGTAAAATACGCAAATAGGTCTTTTAGTAACAAAGCCAACGCGAGGTTTAAAAGTTCCTCGTACCTGAGCCGCCAAGTCACGTTAAACACTCAACTACGACGGCAGATTCTGATTATGAATGCAAAAGTAAAAAAAAGATATTGTTATGGAGCCAGGCAGAAAGATGTTAGTCTGAGAACCGTTTTACGTTTCGACCTTAAATACTAAGAAAAGAATGCTTGGTTATCATTTTATTCATGCCAGTTTTTTTAACAATATAAATGCTCGTTTTAGTTAGAAAGCCTTGTAAATATTGCCTTGTAATATTTTATTCAATAATTACCTAAGTCTTTTTGTTTAGTCACATCTCCTATGCTTTCTAAATATTCTTCACGTTTCTCTTTTTCTTCTTCTAATTTCATTTCCTCCAATTTCTTTTTATAGGCTGATGTAACAAATATCTCTTTGTCTTTAAATTCGTCACCTTCCTTTTCTCTTTCCTTTTGTATCTAAAATTAAAATATGTACTTACAATATAGGTTACCCATCAGTGGCGAAGGGTGAAATTTTCCGAAAGGGAACGCGACACAACGTAATATAAGTTAATATTGTTTATAAAATTTTGTTTCACATTCCCAATGGTTAAACGGTAATTCAGCTAAAAGTTGTATTCCAAAAAAGGCATTATTTTAAGAAATTTATAACAAACCTTAAAAATATACTGTATTATAATATATGTATAGTCACGCGCGAACTCCGAGCAATTGCGGGTCGAGTTTAAGTTTTCCAATCGCCCAAGGTTGTAGCAAGAAAATACCAAATATATTTAAATAAATTTACATTCTTAAATCAGTGTATATTGTAAACTAATATATTATTTTGTATCGAAAACATTTAAAAAAATTACAACGCACGTTCTCCGACTGATCGACATCGATAATGCTATAACGACTAACGGCAGTTTTTAATAAACGATCAACATATTACATATAACAATAACAACCTTAATCTTCGATCTGATGCTGAAAATAAACCAAACAAAATATGTAATTTTTAAGCATATCAGAAAAGCTTTGTTCCGATTGGTTCATTTTCCCAATAGATGGAAAACATCAATTTGGATCGTTTATTGAAAACGGCGATAATTCACTATGCCAACATTCTTTAAAATTCCTCGGAGTTAACGCGCGGAGTATAGATCCATTATGAAATAAATGAAACCATATAAAACCCATCAGTCAGTCCCAGTAAAGAAACACACAAGAATATGTTTTTTATTTAGGGCCACTACTTACGATTTCACATCACAAATCTATAAGGCGACCAAATACAAAAGTAACTGGGCCATATTAATAAATCAATATCACCTTTGAGAAAAATCTCAAGTATCTCTCATTTAATGTATTCAACTATTTAATAAACTGTCATTTAAGCTGTCATTTAAGAGCTTGTTCTAAGCTGAGTCGGCGATGTTAAAGAAACAAAACTCGGCCGTCGTAATCTGTCACATATTGTGACTTAAGAGATCATTTCGGCTGATGTTTATATGGGTTTATTGAATGGCAACTATCTTAGGATACTAGCCTTTATTTGGCAATGTCTCGGCAGATATTGCACCTCAGAGTGAAACTGAGTTGTATGATATATTAATACATACTACACTGATCTATGCTCTTATTGAAATGAGTACTATCTAAATTTAATATTGTGAGAGCAGTCAAATGAAAAATATTTGAAACTTGAGAAACCATACTGCCTCTTAGTGTTATATTTGTGACTAGTAATACTATGCTGTAGACTGTACTCTACTTATTGATAACAAATTTTATATATATGATATACAATATAAAATATTTAGAGTACACCTTAAATTATTTTAATAAGGGTTACTGAGCTGAATCCCCACACATACAAAATAAATGTGATGTAATTCAGGGTGGTTCATTGCTGCTTATACATCTCGAACAGGTTAGTAAAAATACACTATGACATACCTGTCTTTCAATTCTTCTTTCATTTTCTATTTTTCTTTTGTTTGCTGATATAATTAAATTTTCTATATACATAGGCTTTTTCTCTACCTTCTTTTTAGACATTTCTTTCTCTTTTTTATTTATTACCTCATCATATATCTCATCATACTGGTACACTGTAGGATCCTCCAGCATTGCCTTCTCTTGAGAAATTTTTGCCTGCAAAGTAACCATGGTAATATTTAAAACAAAATTGCATTATGTACTAATACTATTATGAAAACTAGTTAAAAAAATTAAATTATTTCTAATATTAATTGTTACCTGAGAAGGTAAATTAATAATATTATAATTAAAATTAAATACAACCAACAATCCTACACTACATCATATTGTATTGTATTTAAACAGTGAAACAAACAAACAAGTATTTGGCGGAATAGAACCAAAATATTCTTTATGTATACAGCCAAATAGGATCGAAGTAGGCAAATAGGCCAAAAACCAAATAGTAGTGCAATACTTGTTAATCTAGTGATTAAAGTTCATATAATTTTTCATTTGAGTATTGCCAGAAATAAAAATTATACCTGTCTGTTACGGCTCTCATTGGGCTTAAACAATACTGGTTTTTTTCCTTCCTCTTCAGAGTCAGAATCATTACCAAAAACATTTCTCGATGCTTGAAAAGTCAGTTGTGGTGTTTTGTCTGGCAATATAAGACCATATCTAAAAAATATTACAGAATTATGTTAACAGTAGAAAAAAATTAAAGTTTATATTCATATCATACAGAAGAATGTCCAAAATCTATAAATATTATAGGTAGGAAGCTGTTCAAAGTATGTATTGTTAAGAGATATGACAGAAATAATATGAAGGGAAAATTGAGAAGATTATCATTTAAAAGTGTGGTACATATGTATTGGTCACCTATCTATGTAAAAGAAAATCATATAAAGTTTCTGCTTTTGTGTGGTAAGTAGCAATAATTAGTATTAAGGGTGTATCACTGTCATTTTACCAGATATTGATATTTTAGTGTTAATAAAATAATTATTGATTACACAGTTAATAAATTTCTTATCATCAGTTCACTGCTGAGAATTAGTAAAGCTTTTTGATAACAGATGGCGCTTTTTATAATTTATATACATCATATGTAGAAATATTTGAGATCTTATTCCTATTAATATATAGATGGAAAAAACTAAGTAAGTAAGTTACATCCAATATTTTTCCAAAATGCATTTTGCATGTTTAGTCCATTGAAATGTTACATTTTTTAGGCCTTACCTTGCGTTTTTTAGAGGACGCAATTTTATTTTTTAGAAGTGTAGGGGGGGTCAGTGTAAAGCTAAAACCAAGTTTGTGGGGTCGCCACCCTTGTCCCACGGCCGCCATCTTGGTTTGAAATGGTTTTTACGATGTATCTCTTAAACTATTTATCTGACAAAAAAAAATTATAGACATTTTATGTTGCAAATTAAATTCTCTACAACTTTGGTCCAGTAACTTTTTGTCGTGAGAACTATAAATAAAAAAGTTATAAGCGAAAATGTTAAGAAATTCAATGTTAAGCAATGTCCATTGCAACGTCATCAGAACGTGTGTTTATAAGGTTCATAATACGTACAACACAAACCCGCGGTTGTCGGCTTGTACGCGAATTACTTGGATCCTGAATCGCTTTGGGACAGATGAAGCAATTGCTTAACATTTTTGCTTATAACTTTTTATTTATAGTTCTACGACAAAAGTTACTGGACCAAAGTTGTAGAGAATTTAATTTGCAACAAAAATGTGTACAATTTTTGTCAGATTAATAGTTTAAGAGATACATCGTAAAACCATTTGAACCCAAGATGGCCGACAAGGGTGGCAACCCCACAAACTTGGTTTTAGCTTTACACTGACCCCCCCTACACTTCTAAAAAATAAAATTGCGTCCTCTAAAAAACGCAACCCCAAATGTAACTTTTCAATGGACTAGTTGTTATTCCGCAAATTGGCATATTTGTATTTTTTTTTAATTTAATCATAAACAGGGCTTTGTAGCTGTGTAACCACATTGCCCACTGTACAGTATACTGGTAAGACAATTATTATTTAATGATACTTATTAGCAAATTGGTACAATTATACAACCAAATCTGAGAGTGGATGAACAAGAATGCTGTAACTCAAACCAATGTTTTTTGCACATATTAAGCATGCTGTGATGTCATGTGGACATTTCAAATAAGACTTAGAACCAATTAATAATAACTTTAGGAGCACAAATTTGGTCCCAATGTCAGGTTTATAGCTGGCTAGACCATCTTAATGTCTAGAAAAAAAAATAAATTTGAAGACATAAATTGCATATTAATAAATCTCCTTTGCCTTTTCTACTGTCTGATAAAGTAGACATAAGTGACTCAATATGCGTCCAGCATTCATTTACGGCCTAAAAGTACTAATTATTCTGTTTTAAAGAAATATATAAAACATTGGCAATATATAATTTCACAAGTGTATATTTACTTACTTTTTATTGCTCGCCATTATTAATATTTATGGAGAAAAAAAATTATTAGTATTCTATTCTTTGTCCAGAGTTATACTATAAATCATATGCTTTCACGTTTCACGTCGGCATTCTGTAACCTCTTAGAATCACTGTATTAAATTTCTTGATGAGAACATAGAATATTCATTTTCTATAGAATATGAAAAACAAATACAATTAGAGTTATCAATAAAAGTAAAACTAAGGCAATTTTAATGCGATCGTTAAATTACAACCTGTCGCAATTGTCAACATAAAGTAATATACCAAAGAGAATATAATCACTACGTTTTAAGAGACAGGACTTAGTACAAAGTAATAAAATCGAATTTACATGGCGTATCAATACCAATATCACGGAAGAATACGTCAGGAACGTCAAATAACAATACTACCAACTGAACAAAATACATAGTGGTGAGCACTTTTATCGATATCGATAAATTCTACTGGGTGGGAATCGACGCTAAAGCTACTTTGATAAAATTCATATAATGTATTTTCGAGTCCACATTATCAATCCAACTCGCAATATACAGTGAACATTTTAGCACTATAATTACAAGGCTGGACTAAAATGAGGACTCAAAATAAAAAGCTTTCACATGTTGAATAATAATTGTATTTTAAAATAAAATCCTTCATTCACCATGTAGGCGAATATAGTTGCACTTATGATAGGTCAAGTTACAATGAGAATATTTAATTATAAAGTCAAAGGATGGTGACACTTCTTTGTCGCACTTCTCTTGAAAGATATTATCATTTGTGCAATAATTGTTTATAAAAACATGGCACGGAAATTCAAACAACATTTCATCAGGAAGTGGATCAGCTTTCAAATTTTTCGATGGTATGGCTGACTTTCTAAGGCGATTGTTCTTTTTATTAAAATCTTTGTTATTAAAGTGAGAACCACACACATATTTCAAAGTATGCAGCTTTTCTATGGGAACATATATCAAATCTTCTTTTCCCACAACCTGAACTCACTTTCGGCATCTGGAAATATTTTTTAATTGTAAATAAATTGCTTATTAAATTATATTTAAGCCTAAAATCATAAACAGTGCCCAGGCACATTGATTGCTCAACGCATTTTTAAGTACACACATACACACATACACGAATTTAGTATATTTTGTCCTGATGATCAGTCATCAGGACTTACTATACTATCTTACTAATATTACAAAGCGTGTGCATGCAATTGTATGTTTATTATTCGTACCCGCAAAAATCTAAAATGATTGCGATTAAACTTGGTATGTAGATAGTTAGAATTACTACTTTTTATTTACACTATGTTCCCACAGAATCTGGACTTAAATAGGTGAAACCATGGAGGGCAAATTGATTAATAAATTTAAACAGGTATCGATATCGATAATAATGACAACATCACTAGTAACATAATGGTAATTAGAAAATGAGAATTTTTATTATTTCTAAGCTACTTTATTTACGCGATGACTAAAAACATCTAATTAATGCTTATCTGACCTCATCCAATGGAAATTTCGCCATAAACATTCTGCTTTTGTGATTTATTCGACTGGCTCGATCTCCACAAATTTCACACGTAATGAAACGTTTTTTGGTGGCATGTCTTTAAAACGTATTCACTTACACCAACAAAAACACTTTTTGGTATATTTTTACTTGTTTGAATAACAAATAATACAATCATAAATCAATAAAACACAAATGTATTCCAAAACGTCAGGAAGTAAACAAACAATAATAATGGCGGTGAGGAATAGAAAGAGAAACTGTACTGAGAGAGAGAGATAGCAGTATCCGCCATTAAATGCCATGTCAATTCCATACAAAAGATTTTTTGTTCCTTGTTGCGCTAGGCTGTAATATACCATAGAGTAAGTAATATACCAGAGTAATATACTACGTAAGCAAAGGCGGCACTGAGTATAATTATTTTTGAGCTCACACACATATATATGACCTCAGTTTAAGGAAGACTTTATACCAACATTACGCATAAAAATGACGCAAGTCTGCCAACTTACTATAAATCTGCTCCTATCTAGGGACGTTCCCTATTCGATCGATAATATGATGTGGTGTTGTATATCCCTACATAAATGATTGCAACGATCTGGCTGCACTTCCAAGTACTTTTCTCAGGGAATCCTGGAAAAAGTGCTAGGAAGAAAGCAGTCAGATAAAAGGCAAATTATATTCGAAAGTCCAATTGGGTACACCGGAGAAGCCATGGTTTTGCAAATTGAAACTTGGCAAGCTATCTACTAGTATATTAATGAGAATGCGCTTGGGTTATGTCTGTTCACCAGCTCATCTTGCTAGACTTGGTATTAATGCTAGTAAAGCTTGTGAATGCGGTGAAGAAGAGGATAACCTCTATCACATCTTCGCTTGTCCATTTTTTGACAATGGTAATTTTATAAATCAACTCACATCATTTGGTGTTCCTTTTCCTTGTTCTATTTCTTCTCCCCTCTTATATATTTATAAAGCTCTTTCCTCATCCATTGTACATAATAATATTAAAATATAGTTTGTATAATATACCTAATATATTATATTTACGTATATTATTATTATTTACTTAGTAGGTAATTAATATATTTTCCCTTAACCAACTTCCCTGTCTTAATCCAAATTCCGAAACCTATTTTCTTTCTGTAATATTATGTTTCCCTAGCTTTATGACATTAGCGTGGCACAGCAACTCAGTGCTTGTAGCCATATAACAGAAAAAAAGAATGTGACCACTGGTCCACTATAGCGTTGCAGAACCATCGATAGTTTGACTATCGATGGTTAACCTCGAAAACTATTCAGGATATCGATTGTACTATCGATTGTATTGCCTATGTCAATACTATCGATACTATCGATAATATCGATAGCTCTCCATGTGCAATATTATTGATAACAGCGATGATATCGATATTATCGATTATAATACATATAATAAAGTCGATAGTATCGATAGTTTTGCAAAAACTATTGGTTTTTACCAAAAACTATCAATATTGCAATACTATCGAAAAATTACTGGCTATCGATACTATCGATAGTATGGATAGGTTTTGGTTAAAACTAATGGTTTTCATAATACTATCGATACCATCGATACTATTGAATGCATTACTATCAATAGTATCCATACTACCGCTGTTATTAATAGTACTGCATAAAAAGAGCTATAGTTTCTATCGATAGTATCGAAAGTATTGACACGTGAAAATATTATCGATAGACAATCGATACTATTGTTTTTACCTTGACTATCGATAGATAATCGATTATCTATCGATAGCAGACTATAGATATTCAACACTAGTCTACTACGTCAAAGAGACATAATATATAGAGGCTGTATGGCTGAGAGCCTTTGCCTTCTCCTTAAGGAGTAAATCAAACCAAAAAAAATATTATAATATATGGAATGTGATCAAATTTGAAGATGGAAAAATAAAAACTGAATTTTAAATCTTGTTTGACAATAAATATTTTCCATAATTTAGGTTTCACATTTAACCAAAGCACGGGTGCAGGTCTTATATCTTGTAAACATGGATATAGAAAAAGAATATCGTCCTAATGTTGACGTTGATCCTAAGAAGTGTAAAAAAAGTAAAAATAATGTTAGTTTACCTAAAAATGCCTTTGCATTATATATTAAATTATATTGTAGTCGAAAAGACACAAAAAGCTTAAAGGTAAGTTAATTTCATATAGATAAGTACACAATATATTACAGTACTCGAAGTATGAACATGTTGCGAATGCGACTAAGCGACCCATAACTCGAGGAGCACTCGCAAGGTAATTATTGAGCGCCCAGTATCGATATGAACACACCAAATGAAAACTATCTATAGTAGAAAAGTAATAAGCCAAAGTACGCAATGTAGTGTAAGCTCAATTGGGACCTATTTTCACACTAGGACATCAAATGGGCTTGCAAACATTATGCTGCACCTTTTGTTATTTTCTGATCACGGGCGTAAATTGCCATAGAAGAGCCCTATATCAAAATTTGTTGGGGTCCCTTTAAGACAGTGCAAACTTTTGGCCATCTGCTTAGTTTAATATAAATATGGGCCAAGAGGGGCCTCTAAAGCTCAATAGCCCATAAATAAATTAATCATTGATTGACAATGATTATTAGTTCCTGTCTACCATCCCAGTGACTTCTTCTTTCCTAACTTCCTCTCCAGTGTTTTTGTAGTTATTAAAATAGCAGTCTTGTATCCTATTTGTAGGGATCTAGGTGATATTCCAGAAGGTCCCAACCAAAAAATAAAAGCTAAATTCCCTGAATAAAGGCCAAAGCACCCATTAAAATTCAATTTTCAATAACATTCTATCTTTTATCTATTCATTTTTGAAAACAACTGCAGTTTTCAAGAATTAATGATCTTAAATATTTTTTTTAATATATCACAAAAAAGACCAATCAGAGGAAAGTATTGTTTGAAATTCTGAACAAACATACAGTCTTACTTATAAAAATTTTGCAAAGCTATGCTTAGTTAAAACACAAATTTGCTTGATTAGCTGCAAATCAAAACCTGCCATCTTGTCTCTTAATAAGGCATAAACTAGGAAATCGGTGATGTTTTTGACAGCTATTTAAGACATTCTTAATCACCTCTTAGTGCTAAAATAAGTTTATAAGTTTTAGTTACTTTGTTTTCTCTTAAAATTGGATTAGTCAAGGTTGGGATTTTTTATTGAAACCTGCTGTTAATTATACTGCTGATATACCATTGTGCCTACTTACAACTAAGACACACAAATGTTCTTGCTGCTGTAAATAACTTAAAATTAAATTACAAGGAATAAATTATTTTTTGTTTCATATATTCAGCATACCAGCAAAATGATTGAAGCTACTAAGTCTTGGATTACCTTGAGTGATTTTGAAAAGCAAAAGTTTTACAAGAAATACAAGGAATATCAACAAAAATATTCAGATGTATTTGTTAATCATTTACAAAAATCAAAACCATTTATGAAAAGAAAGGTTTCATCAAGGTATTCAGAATATTCATAATTATGATATAATAGCTGTTTTGCCTACAATAAGTGGGCAACAGTAAAAATTCGTTCCTCTTTTTGAGATTTAATGTATGAAATTTACAATATAATATGTTCATTTTTTCAGAACTAAGAAATGTTATGTAAGTAATAATGGACACCTTAAATTAGAGGAAGAAGAAAATGAACAAAATGTACCCAATTTAGAATCAGAACAACTTGAGGGAAATAATGGTGTAAATGAGATATGTGACAATTTTGATGAAACTGAGTAAGTAATCTCTGTCTTTGTGATGAGAAATAATGATAAAAATAAGAGCTGACTACATTTGTTAGCCTGGTAGGGTCTTTGCTGTGAAAACAAGTCTGTTTCTCAGTGCTGACGGCATGGCAGCCTTCGCTGTGCGTAGACATAGGGGCGTTGTGATTGGCTAATATTGAGATAGAACTTGAATCCTGGTTGGTTGCACATAAACAAAGCTGAACAAAGAGCAAGCCGTCAGGTAAATAAAGCTGATAAACAGGCTTGTTATCACAGCAATGCTTCACCCTTAGATATATAACGTCTATGAATAAGGGGGTAAGATTTTAAAAATGAAATCTATAAATCTTTGATATTTTAGTCTAAATCTTCATTTATCTCTCATACATATTTATTAATAATAATATCAGCCCTGTAATATACTGTCCCACTGTTGGGCATGGGCCTCCTCTACTACTAAGAGGGATCAGGCCCTAGTCCACCACGCTGGCCCAGTGCGGATGTGTAGACTTCACTCACCCTCGAAAATTCCTATAGAGAATTTCTCAGGTATGCAGGATTCCTCACGATGTTTTCCTTCACCGTTAAAGCAAGCGATAATTCACCAAGAATACACACATAATTTGTTTAAAAAAGTCAGAGGTGTGTGCCCTTGGGATTTGAATCTGCGGACATTTGTCTCGGCAGTCCGTTCCACAACCAACTAGGCTATCACCGCTTTCACTATTTATTAATATATTACAATATACCTTTTTGCAATAGGAGGGAAAATATAGAGGAGACATGCTATGAAGAAGATACATTAAAACAGTCAACAATTTCATATCCAGAACCAATAGCTCCCAATTTAATGTAAGTATTATGTATCATTTGAACCACCATGCTCAAATTGTGCACATAAAATTAAATATTATTGTGATTTTGCAGAAGTGGCAAGGAGTTGTTTGAGGTAGTTCAGTCGAATACAGAAAATAATTTAACATGGTCAACATTACCACCAAGAGAAAGAAGTCTATATAACCAAGCAATCCTCACCATGAAAAAAGATTACATCCATAAATATAAATTATATTTAGAAAATTTAACCGAAAAAGAGTTGTTTGATCATTATAATAAATGTTTTCAATGAAAAAGCCTGTTCTTTTGTCTTGATATAATTTATTTAAGTGATTATTGCAGCTCGAACAATGACAACAGTAGTAAGAATCCTACAATAAAGTTTTTAAGGCCATTATTAATAAATAAAGGTAAACTATAATAATTAAACTTACATCTAAAAAGCTTTACATAATACTAGATAATTTAGAACAGGTAAGTCTGGGAAGAAAGCTGAATATATTGCATAGAGGAGATTATTTTCCGCAAAGAAGACCAATAGCTAGTCCAGCTACAAATGAGGCCAAAAATACATGAGACTCAGTTGCACGGTAGTCATCATCTCCAACTACTTCATGGTACCATTTCTTGGCCTTTTTCTCTTTTTTCTTCAATAAATCTTCGGCCTTATCTAATTTTCGATCAACAAACCTCTCTACCTAAAAGATAATATTTAAATGGTAAATATGTAAAATTCCAAGTTAATGGTATTTCTTCACTTACACCATATTAGTAGTATACATATGTTTATTAACAAGACCCTGGCTAAAGTGCTCAATATTTAATCTCAATACAATGGATCATAAAGAAACTCACATTATTAAAAAAAATATTCACGAAGATGCTATCCCAAAAAAAAATCCTCCTGTGAACCCTGCTGAATAATAGGTATTATCTTTGACAAATAATAAGACCTGCAACAAAGTAAATATAATATATTTTTTAAATGTTTTCATGAGATTTTTTAACATGTGATGAATACATAAAAATTTACTACCAAGGTGTAGATAGAGCCAGGGTCTTATTACAAATTCTGCTTAATACTAATTTTATTATTAGAACCACATAAATAGTAAAAACAAGTTCATTTGTTAGGGCATAATATGTATTAAGAATAACAAACAACAAGATCAATAAAAAAATATATAACATGGACTTACTTTTTCAAACCAGTCAGGAGATCTGCCAGTGGCTTCCTTTTCAATCTTGTCACTAATTTTGTCAACCTTTTTGTTTATTTTGTCCCAATTTATATCTATGTATCCCTTTTGACTTGCAATGTGTAATAAAATTACACTGCCTCCCAGTCCAACTGCAGCAATTTTGCCAATTTTCATAGAAATAAAGCCAGTGATCCTGAAAAAGAGAAAATATTTTATAATACTTACATAACTAACAGTTTAAGCAGCGCATGCAACAGACGTCTTCAAAAAGAAGAAATTTTTCTCAATTTTGCAACATTAATAATTATCATTTGTGCTCCTTTTCTATTGGTCATAGTGTGATGTTATATAGCCTATAGCCTTCATCAACAAATGGGCTATCCAAAACAAAGAATTTCTCAATTCTTATCAGTAGTTCGTAAAATTAGCACATTGAAATAACCCTTCAGCCAAACGCGGTCTTTGAGGGAGGCAAACCGGGCAACCGCCCGGGGCTTCGCGCTTACAGAGGCCTCGCGCCGTGCCTTGCAGGACCTTTTGTTTACGTTCTTACTGACGAAACTGTTAAAACAGGGGAACGTTTCTTTACTCTGCCCGGGACCTCGCGTCTGTTTTTTTTTTGCTTTCGCCTGGGGCCTCGCGTCGTTTAGAGCTGCCACTGCCTTCAGCTTTATATAAGTATAGGTAATGATACACTGTTACTCACATAGACAGATATAATTCTCTTATACTAGTTACAAATAGGTACCAATATCAACAGCTTTTAAAACATGAGCAAGAAGGAGTGTTAAAGAATATTTAGGAAAAAGCAAGTAAGTACTTATTTTTATCATTTTAATAAAGATATTAATTTTAGAAAAAGTAAGTACTAGAATGATGGATTGAATTAAAACATTCATTTTGCAATGAATATATTTATTGAGCACTAGTGGCCGAAGGTGACATTTTCCGAAAGGGAAGCCGATACAACATATATGTACTTATATATATAAATGCGGTCTTCACGCTATTCTGATGTTACTTAGATAGGGTACCGGACTCATTTTTGTTCTTTACTATTATCAAATATTTACATAATATAAGTTATAACACAGAAGGAATTATTAAAATCCGGTTAAAAATCAACAAGTTATAAGTCTTTGAATTTCGGTGGAAGGGGTAATTAACAAGAAACAGAAAAGAGACGAAATATCCACATGTGACGTCATCGGGAATTACGACGAGTGCGAAAAAGAGATGAAGCGATATCCCACATCACGCCCACTTCTGCACGTTACAATATTTTAAATATGAATAACTCGCTCATCTTTTAACCAATTGTTATGCAGTTTTCGCAGGAGTGCTTCTTTTTCGTATTATTAACCATTACATATAGAATAATGTACAAAATCAAGCATAGGCCGGTCCCCTATTGTACACAAAATAAAGCCGGCAGGATATTTTCCTACGATTTTTTAATTTTGCTTGTATTTCTCCCAACCTGACCCTTTCCTAAGCTACTTTTTCCCATTCATGAGCAAACGGCCACAAATCGACAATTTTATGCTAAGAATAGGTAATGCCACAGACGGCAACAATTGTTTTTTGCAAAACCTGTTTCAATTAGGCTGATTATCAATACTTTGCAGAAAAAAATACAAAATGTGGAAAATAAAGTTTTCTGTTGAAAATTTTAAGTTGAGACATCTGCTCATTGGTGTCACTTTTTGATAACCCATATTATAAAAATGAGACCTTGACCACAACCTTTTATGCCTCAAATAAAACTGCCTAATTATTTCTTAGTTCTTATCCAATGTAACAAAAGGGGTATTTCATGTGAAGTATAAAGTGAAATAAATGTGAGAATCTAAAATTCTGATTTTTTTTAGCCTATTTGCTGTTCTAAGTTGTGAGTGTGAAGATGACATATATTTTATTTGAGCGTTAGTTATCCAGTAATAAACTTCTGAAGAATTGGCATTTACAATAAAGTTTTAATGGCAGTGGGATTTGGAAACTATGTTTTTTTTTTATTTTAAATATAATTTTCCCACTTCTGTCTCAAGTGTGCGGTTAGCACACAACTGGTATGTTATCTGAAGACTCACTCCCTCATATTGCATCACCAAATCTGCCACGGTAAGCTCAAAAGCGGTGTCTCAAAAAAAAACAAAACCTTGATTTTTATGTCTTCAGATACCTTAAAGAAATAACCATCCAATGAATTTACCTTAATATAGGTATCTGGTTTAGATCTTAAAAAAAAACCTTTAAAGAGTTTCTCTATCTCAGTTTTCATTCATACAAAACTATAAAATTATATTTACAAAATTTCGATTATCTCGAAATAAGGTTTCCCTGACATACCACTTTTGCATTTAGCATGGCAGAAATGCTGGTGTATAATAACAGACAATGTGATTGGTAACCAAATGATTGACAATTCTTTGTTTTGGTGTTGCAGTCAATATGTTAAAGATTCATAATGGCAAATTATTACACTAAGTAGTGTCTGTAACTACTAGTGTTTTAAACTGCTAACATAAGGAAATGGATCTTCCTACATCAATTTTTATACTAGAAAAACATGTTAGATTCATTGTGTTTTACTGATTATGAACATGTATTTAACCCAATAAAAAAATGGTATGCCTTTATTTATCCTGATGCTAGTTTATACATTGTATAAAATATAGTGTACATTTCTAATAGGTATACTGCCAACATTAAAAATATCTGGCAGTGCAACCATTCTGTGATTCAGTTATAACTATAATAATTCAAACCAACATTATTAATATAATTTTTCATAGTGATATTCCTATGTTATAATGCAAATGTTAAATTTAGTTTAGCATGTTCGGGCAACAATATATTACTCAAGCACTTCCAGATGTAGTTACTCTAGTGGCAATATACATGTGACTTGCCGCAAATCCTGCAAACTTCAATATTTGCAGACACTTTGCAGAAATCAACCTCTGCAAGGTTCCTTGCTAGAAAGAAATCTAACCTAAACCTTACAAAGAATATTAATTTTGTTTACTTAGCAGTAGTATGACTCACAAGTCACAAGTAAACGTCGTAAATAGAGATGACATTCGATTGTGCAAAACAAAGATTAACTCTGAATGTTAGAAATTAAGGAAGTCTTATTGTATTTACAATATTTTTATGAAATCTTACCATCCCGATGCAGTTCCTAAAATAAGCTGCTTAGTAGCCGACGTCTTGCCAATGTCCGCTATAGCTTTTTCAATGAAATTCTTAGCTTCTTTCGCAATATTTGCTTCATCTGATGAATCATCGGATCTCGGCTTTGCCATGGTTAATACTAATTATTACTTTTCTTGATGATCTTAGAGCACAGCAAATAAATCGTGTATCTCTGTACCACTCGAAGAACTTTTATTTCTTGCTATGTAGTCTGCAGAAAATAAAAGACTTTCATCAGAACCCAGAATGAAATCAGCTGTTGTCAATTGTCATCTGTCAATGGCAGTATTTCTTTTTCAATTTATGCATAGGCATGAATACGTGTCCTTTAGCCGATCAATGGCAGCCACAGCTTATAATTCAAGAATATTACAGATATGGCTCCGGTCTTTAAATTTTAATAAACTAGGAGTATAAAAGAAGACAGACTAGGCTGTATGGCTGAGAGCCTTTGCCTTCTCCTTAAGGAGTAAATCCATGGAGTTAATTTCTAGCTCTAGTTAATATGTACTACGTACATATTAAGTATTAACTCCATGAGTAAATCAAACCAAAAAAAAAAAAGTCTATGGTGTAATTTGTAAATCAAAAATAAATACATAGGGTTAGAAATATAATATTATGTGCAATTATGTGTTAAAAGATTGTCTACCTACCGGGATAAGCAATTAAAAATGATAGAATAAGCATTAGAGGTCATAAATAATTTACAGTTTATGTGCATTTCAAACAAATTACACTTTATCTGTCCGTGAATCGTAACGCATAAACTAAACATTTATTTGTACAAAAATACGCTACGATAACGTAGATATTTAGAAAAATGTTAAGTCGTCTATATGAAATCAAAAACTGGGCAATATTATCACGGACTTTAACAGTTAGATTATATACAAATAAATGTAGTTTGAGGTTATGGGTAAGGATACTTTTTATAATATATTAATAATTTATAGTGACATTATATAGCGACTATAGTAATAACAATTAACAAATACTTAAACCAACGCATGGTTGAGCAGAGCTGACTTTAACGTATTGTTCCATTCATTTTAGTTTTGTTTTATGCTTATTTAGCTGTGACTTAGCATTGGGTATGAAGCCCTGATTTTTGCAAAAGTCTTTTATCGGGTTTAATATTTATTTAGTTTAATAAAATAGTTGTATAGTTGATATATAATACTTTTTATGCATAATTATTCACAAAGAATAAGAAAAATCTTAAAATATAATAAAACATAGGAGATAATCCATAAAGCAAAGATATAATATAAATGGATTTCATTACAGGATAATGATATTAACACAGATATAAAATTGAACATTGAAAAATATTGGTCACAAGAGGTGTCGCACATAGAAAATAAAAAAAATGCTACACCATATTATGTTTTGCCCATGTTCCCATATCCTTCAGGAAATTTGCATATGGGCCATGTAAGGGTGTACTCAATATCAGATGCAATAGCAAGGATTCAAAGGCTCAATGGAGCCAATGTGGTACATCCCATTGGATGGGATGCATTCGGGCTGCCTGCAGAGAATGCTGCCATTGAACGCAACATACCACCCCCTCAGTGGACTGAAACTAACATTAAATCTATGAAAGACCAGCTTCACCAATTGGGATTTGGTTTTAATTGGAACAAGGAGATATCAACATGTGATCCAAAATATTATAAATGGACTCAGTATATATTTCTAAAATTGTTTGAGGAGGGTTTGGCTTACCAAAGTAAGGTGATATTTTTTGTCATATTTTGTAATTAAGTGATATTTATTATTTAGTTGTTGAACTTCTTACTTATTTCCAATATTTTATAGATTTCAAAGTATAAGTAAAAGGTTGATGGTAGAAAGTTATTTATCATTGTAAAGTAATATGCTATACCGTTGTAACAACTGATCCTTTTACCATTAAATGTCAGTGAACATAGACTTACAATTTTCTCTAAAAAGATAACTTGAGTAATTGATAAGTACCATCTACCATTGGATGTATTTTTTATTATGCTTCTTACATATAGAGTGCTACTTAAAATGCTGTATCTGGATGTATCCTACTGCTAACTCTATTACACACTACTATTTATCAAATTGACATATTTAATTTTTTGTTGAAAAACAAATGTAGTCTGTGTTTATCTAAAATGATTGCTACTTAGTTATGTGTTAAGGTTACCAACAGGTCTTATATGTAACTATATTCTGAATTTAAGATACTTAGTAAAATTAATATAATTTTATGTTTTAGGCTCAAGTAAACTGGGACCCTGTGGATAAAACTGTATTGGCTGATGAACAAGTTGATGAATTAGGTTGTTCATGGAGATCAGGAGCTAAAGTAGAAAAAAAATATCTTACTCAATGGTTTATCAAAACTACTAAATATGCCAAAAAGTTGTTTGATGGCCTGAGTAGTGAACATTTAGACAATTGGAAGGATATCATCAATTTACAAAAACATTGGATCGGGGAATGCAGTGGAATTGTTGTAACATTCAGAATAAAAATTAATGGTGATACAAAACCACTAGATGTGTGGACTTCTGATCCTTATAAATATGTTCATGGACAATTTTTAACATTATCTACAAATCATATTTTACTTCACAACATAGATTTATCAGACAATGTAATCACAGCCTATAACCCTATCACTAAAAGTGAAATACCAGTGTATATAACTGATAATGTTACTTATCCAGAAGGAAGAGATGTCTATATTGCTTGTCCAGCTCTCAGTCAGGAAGATGATTTGATTGCACATAGTTTAAATATTCCTGTTACCGATCAAAAGAGAATCAACATTGATAATGAAAATCGTAGTGCAATAGATGCAGCTATAAGTAAACATATTGGAGGATATTTTGTTAGCTCAAAACTTAAAGATTGGCTAATATCTAGGCAAAGGTATTGGGGTACTCCAATTCCTATTATATATTGTAAGAACTGTGGTACGGTGCCTGTACCTTATGAGGATCTTCCAGTTACATTGCCAAAGATGGACAAAGAGACAGGCATTCAAACCCTAGAAAATGTTAGTTACTGGGTGAATTGCAAATGCCCTAAATGCCACTCAAATGCTAAAAGAGAAACAGACACAATGGACACTTTTGTTGACTCCTCATGGTATTACTACCGATTTTTAGATTCTGATAATGAGCGAAAGCCATTTGATAAAGAAAAGTTATTGGATTGCACACCTGTTAATATTTACATTGGTGGAAAAGAGCATGCTGTGTTACATTTGTATTATGCTCGTTTCATGAGCTATTTTCTACATTCCTTAGGTTGGACATATACAGAAGAACCTTTTAGAAAGTTAGTAGTTCAAGGAATGGTAATGGGACAGTCCTATAAAGTAAAATCTTCTGGAAAATATATTCCAGCAGAAAATGTAGACAAGATTGGTAAAGAATACAAAGAAAAAAATACAGGAGAAACTGTTGTAGTTCAGTGGGAAAAAATGAGCAAATCTAAATATAATGGTGAAAACCCTAAGAGATTGCTTCAAGCATATGGCTGTGATACTACTCGTCTACTTATGCTTGCTGATGTTCCTCCCGCAACACCTAGACGTTGGTCTGATGCAAGTAAGTGTATATTATTTTATTGTAAATTCACTTTAAATTGAATTCGACGCAATTTTATTTATGTATAAAATACAAGAAAATATAAAAAATAAATAGATATCATAGGGCCAAGTATTGAATCAAATGGCAAATATACAAAAATATATAATTGTACACAATTTAAATTGGGATCCAAAGTGTCTTTGCTTAGTCTCATATTTTTTTTAATTACAGCTTTACCTGGAGTTCTAAATTGGCAACACAGGCTTTGGATGACTGTTAGAGAATTCATCAAACATCGTAATAATGCTGATAATTTGAAACCTGTGGACCAGACAATTTTAGAACAATGTAATGAAAAAATATGGAATGCTCGAAATTATTTTACTGCAACTACCACTTATCACTTTAAATACACCCATAAACTCAGTGTGGGCATTTCAAGGCTTCAAAGTTTGACCAGCACCTTGAGGGTAAGAAATACTTAACAAATAACATTCTCATTCAGACTACTGTGTCCTTTAGGCCTTTTTTTGGTCATGACCCTGTAAAAAATAAAAAAGCATCTTACGCATGCGCTTAGCTGTGCAAGGCAAGCTTAGGCGGTGTCCATTCTAGAAACACCTTAACCCACCCTAGAAAAAGCCTTGCGGTTATAGTTGCCTCGCGCTGTGTACTGTGTAGGCTTTACATCGTCTTTAGCGACGTTTTATTATTTGTTCCCGCCGGTTTGTGAGATAACAATAATTCGGTCTCTTATCTCCTCGGATCATTGTAATTGTAGGTAAAAGAGTTGCACCCACGTTTACAACCCTTAAACCACGAGAACGAATCATGCAAAATTAATTGAAATTAAATATAAGAATACGCCAAATATTTAACTCATAGCTTCCTTGCAGTCATTTTCGGTTAGTTAACAAACTAATTAACCTTAGGAATGAAGAGACCTCAAAAAAAAATAATAGGGGACTGGACAAATTTTCAGAAGGTGTTTTAAATTGATCATTGTGGATATAAATAGCCAAGAAAAATTGTATTTTGCACAAATAAAGCTTAAAAAGTACATAAAACCATGCCTATATGTTAAATAGCTATAATTCCCGCGCAAACGCTACATTATGTCATTTCGTCTCGTGTGACGTCATACGTGGATAAAACAACTTGACAAGTCTTGTCATTTGAACAGTGATTCAATAATGCCAGATTAGGGTTATTTACCCTAGATTTAGGGTAAAACTGAATCAGCAGGGTATTTTTTATGGTAATTTTTGGGGTAATTCTACGAGTTAAGGTATTAAAGCTATTGTTTCACGGTATTGTAATAAATATTGAGCTTAGAGAAAGATGTTTCCTACAAAAATTGTAGGCCATGAAACAATTATATTTTTTTATTCAATACAATTTTCGTGTCCAGCTAGTTGTTCCTAATAAAATGAGATAATTAAATTAATAATTATTGAAGTCGAAGTGAAGAAAGAAGTGGCGTCTGCATAGATAAGGATATAGAAAAAAGTACCGAATTATTTATGATTGGTTTAGGGTAAAATTTTAAATTCCAAATAATCCTGGGGTAAAGAGAAATTATGATCTGGCAACACTGCATAGACCGTGTTAATCTCAGGCAATCTCAGGTTACTGTGTAACAACCAGAATTCTATATAAATAAATATTCTATTCCATACCATGTGGCAGCTAAAACATAAATAAATACATCTCATAACCATAACCTCCCTGGGTGTACAAATGATTTCATTAATTGAAATATTCATCGATTTATTTTAAAGCATTAAAATAACACAACGCGGTATGACATCCAGATGACGTCTGTTTGTTTACATTTTACCCACGTGTGACGTCATGCGCCGTGATTGGTGTTTCATTTGCCGTTTCATCAGACTAAAAATATTATAATAATTGTATTTTATTTATTGATTTAAAAATACAAATCACAACTCTTTTACAAAAACAAATATGAGATAATATTTTTAATATTACAAACTTTACTTTAAACTGAATTTCAGATTTTTTGGTAATACCTGTCCGGTCCCCTATTGTAACTATTGGCAAATTTTAAGAATTTTCCACCTTGCTGTCTTTTAAGGCGGATTTTAGCCAAAATAGCCCCCATGAAGGGACTATGTTCTTTTAATGAATATGTAAGTTGAGAGTTTGGAGAAATTTTTGACCTACCTTAGAACCACGTAGTCACCTGTTTAGATATAATTTAACGTAGAAAATTTAAGTCCTAAATTCATAGAAAATAAGTTTTTTACTGTACACCAACATTTTCATAATTTTCGTTAAAGTTACGAAGCTGATTGTTTTAAGCAAAAAAAACTACAACTAATGAAAATTTTGTTGCAACAAAAAAAAAACACGAAGATTTCACCTTTTAAAAAAAAATATGAAATCGAAAATTCTCAAAAATTCAGAAAAATATTCATAGTTCGAAAACTATGAAAAATTGAGGAACATATATGGGGGTGATTCGGATACCTCAAGGAGTGCTCTATCTCTGGACCTCCGTTTGACACTATTTTCTGGGACACCCTGTATAGATGTAATTATTATGTGTTTGATCACTTTCAGAATAATGTGCCTCCTGAGGTTCTGGCCAGAAGTAAAGAGTTTGAATTAGCTTTAGCAGCATTGATAATTATGCTCTCTCCTGTCACTCCCCATTTTTGTTTGGAATTATGGGCTGGATTTCTTTCGGCGCCAAATCGAATCTCCGAAAATACTCATTTAATTAATTGGCAAGAAAATGTTTTACATCAACAGTGGCCAATTGTCGATAATCATTATGAATTATCGGTATTATGTAAAGTAAGTATAAAACATTTTGAAGACTATTTTTAATATTACTGCCGTACCATTTCGCTCACACTATTATAAGGTTCTATGTTAATTTAAACTTATGCTGCAAAAATTAGATTAAAAATGACCATATTGGTAATAATTCGGAAAGACAAGAATATTATTAGGTATGTACACTAACTCAGCAAATAATATCATCAGTGGAGATATGAATAGCTGTAAACTGTCAAAAGTGGACTTTTCAGAAGAACCAAAAACTAAATTCGAATTCGCAAATCGTTGTAACAAAGCGTTGTAACTTTTTATGCATTTAAAAACAATCAATGCTGTTACAGCGATATTGTAAAATGGTTTTGTCCATAAACCAAAAAAAAAACCATATGGAGAATGCTACGGTTAGGTACACCTGATAGCACTCGCCGATAATAGCGCGAGAAACGGGAGTACTCGAATATGGGAAGTTTGGTGCTTTAATGTTCAAGAAAGATAGACTCCACGAACTCCCAATGTGGTGGAAACTCGATAAGGGGCCTTAATTTACGAGAGAGTTCCCGACCATTACGGGTCTTTCGAGAATGTTACACCCAATTACTATAGTCATATGCGGCTGAGTATAAAGGGAGACGCACGGCTACTGTAAGTTAACTCCACAAGACAGCCGTCCCGTAAAATCAATTTATAATACGATTCCTCGGGGCTCACGCGCAGACTGCAGTACCTCAGCACGATTTCTAATAGCGCTCCAGTAACGCATTTAGGACTAAAATAGGACAGCGTCAAAATTGCTCGTGTGTAAACTTCGAATAGTATTTCGTGTTACCGTAGAGAAGAATGTGCTAAAATGTATTGAAAACGGAAGCGCGTGTTTTTTTGACGAATGGTATTGCCTATCGAATATTAAATACCTTGACTTACTCTATACGTATACTTGACGCAATTCTTTATTATGCGTGCTAGGCAGCTAGGGATACTGATATCTATATATACTTCTATACTATTATATAAAGCTGAAGAGTTTGTTTGTTTGTTTGTTTGTTTGAACGCGCTAATCTCAGGAACTACCGGTCCAAACTGAAAAATTCTTTTTGCGTTGGATAGCCCTTTGTTCGTGGAGTGCTATAGGCTATATATCATCACGCTATACCCAATAGGAGCGGAGCAGTAATGGCTAATGTCAGGAACTACCGGTCCAAACTGAAAAATTCTTTTTGCGTTGGATAGCCCTTTGTTCGTGGAGTGCTATAGGCTATATATCATCACGCTATACCCAATAGGAGCGGAGCAGTAATGGCTAATCTCAGGAACTACCAGTTTGAACTGAAAAATTCGTTTTGTGTTGGATGGCCCTTTATTTGGGGGAGCTATAGGCTGTATATCATCACGCTATGACCAATAGGAGCGGAGCAGTAATGAAACATGTTGCAAATACGGGGACAATTTATTAATTTTGAGAGCTTCCGTTGCGTGCGCTGCGTAAACGGTTAAAGTTATGCAACAATGATGTATGACGGGATTGTTCCTCTTAAAAAGTTCTAAAAAAATATATTATAAAACAAAGTCCCCCGCTGCATCCGTCTGCCTGAACGTCTTAAACTCAAAAACTACCCAACGTATTAAGATGAAATTTGGTATGGAGACAGTTTGAAACCCTGGGAAGAACATAGGCTCCCGGGAAACTACTACTTTTATAATGGAAAACTTTAGCCTGAAAAATTTCATAACGCGGGCGGAGCCGCGAGCAAAAGCTAGTTTAATAATAAATAAATAATCTATACTTATAATAAACTGTAGAGAGGTCAATTCTGTACATTAAATATATTTCCAAAATAACTATCAGGGGGTGATTAGGGATCGATACTGATGCCAAAAATGCAATCAGTAAAATTTTTGTCTGTCTGTCTGTATAACCGTTGTATAAACTCGACGGATTTTAACGAAACTTGGTACAATTATTTTTCATACTCCTGAGCTGGTTATAGTATACTTTTCATCACGCTACAATTAATAGGAGCAGAGCAGTGAAAGGAAATGTTGGGAAAACGGGAGAAGTTACTCCATTTTTTAAGCTTCCGTCGCGTGTGCAACCTTAATGGTTAAAGCTACACAGAAATCATGTATGACGGAAATGACCGGACAATCGGACCACCTGCATACCACCATACGTTAAAAAAACATCCCGACAAATTGAGCACCTCCTCCATTTTTGAAGTCCGAAATCCACGCGGGCGAAGCTGCGGGCGGAAGCTAGTCAGTAAATAAAATTTAAAAAATATTGTGTATAATTTTTTTTATTATGCTACTTATACCCTCGAACTGGTTGGTTGAAAGTACTTTCCGAACTGGTGGTAAAGTAAACATTATAGAATCTAAATAATGTTTAAAATTTGGTTTCAAATAAATTATTTCATTTCACCTCAGTGATATAGTAGTATCGAAATTCAATTTAAACGCATTTTATCACACCAAATGGTGCGATATGCTTATTGAGATGAAGCACGGTGAAATTGTAAATTGTAATGCAAAAGTAAAGAGAATATTTAATCTTTCAGGTGGATGGTGCAGACAGGTGTGATCTCAAAATTAAGGCGTCAGAACTTAAGCATTTACACTACGAGAAAGCTTTACAGCTTATGCTTGAGGAAAAACCGGTTCAGCAAAGGATAACCCATGGCATTTTACGTACAAAATACGAGTGCTACCCGGATTGTCGAGCAATATTAAACATATTCACAAAAAGGTCGCAAAAACCTGAGGAGGTGCGGAATGTGGGTTAGGATCATTTTATACAATGATTGTTATTCATTTATTGAAATGTAAGCTTTGGACGTACCGCCCACTCCTCCCTCGAGTTGAGAGTTAAAACCAGGGTGTTGTTTTCATGAACTTTAAATAAATTATGATTAATTGATGTTTACCTCTCTTTTAATTGTATAACACCTTCAAAATTATCAATAAAAACATTGGGGGGCTACACAAAATGCTGAAGACAAAGGAGTACAACTTTGCGAGTCGCAGAAATAAATTACGCTGCAGTTTCATGTTAATAGTATATTTTGGGGCGTGGATGACAGGCTTTTTGTTTTCAGTTGTTTGGCTCAACTCTTATGTAAAAAGTGTCGCCGCATCCAAAGACATTAAACATAAATAGTTAAAGACCGGACATCAGGGCCAATATTTTCTCCAAAAGTGATATATAACCAATTGGTAATAAGTCGCTATCTTATTTGAAATGTCCGTATGACAAGATATCAAAGCGTCCTTAGATACAAAAATAATATATTTACAGGAAATATGCTAATATTCGCATTAAAAATTTACGTATCATGATATGAAAAAAAAAGAAGTATTTTACATTCATGTCTTGCTATTTCACGGTAGATTGAGTAACCATCACATAAGTGCAATTTTTTTGTGTGACAATCTTCCCAATGTCCGCTCTATATAATCTTAGAACTCTTTGGTCGCATCACACGCTCAATAATAGATTAACCGGTTAGGTACTAACGGTTCCGGTCCTAAATTAGTTAAGTATACAGAGATTCGTCTAAACATTATCTTCGTATCTCAATCTTTTTTCGATGCCTCGTTCTTTCACCGAGTAACAACCACATCTCTTTATTTTCACACCTATTTATAATCCGAATTACAAGCTTGCATTTCGCTACTGTCCGATGCTGTTGATGAAAATGTAAGGCGTTTTTATTTTAAAGTGATCGATTAGTAATTGAGTCTGGTAAAAAAATAAAAAATATTTTAATATTTTATGGTTATATGTTTAAAATATAAAAACTATAAAGGTGATATTAGACATTTCATGCTATGTAGACTTATTAGAAAATACCTCAGAAAAAATAGATCGATATTAAATCTTAATTACCTATCAGGAACAACATAATCTATCTATACTTATAATAAATCTGTAGAGAGGTCAATTCTGTACATGAAATATATTTCCAAAATAACTATCAGGGGGTGATTAGGGATCGATACTGATGCCAAAAATGCAATTAGTAAAATTTTTGTCGGTCTGTCTGTCTGTCTGTCCCGATAGCTTAGCAGTTCGAAGCTTTCTCATTATATTTGTCTACTCTTACGTTTATAACACTCTCAGTCAGCCCTAATTAAAAAAGTTAACATTATTAAGTATTCCATAAAAAAGAATCATAGAAATCGGTATAGAAACACCAAAGTTATACATGAAATACGCTAATAATAAGCCATCATGCGTGAATATAATCATGCAATCAATCATGTGCAATCATGCACATTCTCGAACGTTCGCGACCGGCTCCATTTTTGAAGTCCGAAATCCACGCGGGCGAAGCTGCGGGCGGAAGCTAGTTCACTAATATAATTTTTAAACTTTAATGTAATAAATAAATAAAATTCATCAAAAATCTAAGTATCAGTAATCACTTCATAAACTATTCTTTGTTTTATGTTTTTTACTTAGTGATACTCCATTTATAAATCATGACTGCAAACACGTTTTGTGCAATTTCCCAAAAACCCAGTGTTTTTTTTTGGGTAAGGTTAGTCTATTTTTATTTAGCGTGCGTACAAGTACTTACATAAAATGGAATGCCTAAAGTGAATATGCTACAATGTTATCGTTTTTCAACATTTTCAGATGGGTTTTTCTTTTGAGATCCTCTTATAAAACGACTAGAAATATTGAATTACAACAATTTTGTGTTTTCTCGCTACAAGTAATACGGTGAAAATGTATAATTACATTTCTAATGATAGTCAGTGGGGTGTTCATTGTATAATATTTCGACAGCAGTTTTCACTTTAGGTAGATACATAAGGCTAGACACAAACCCGGTAAAAATAAAGCGTCCGTACGATTGCCATTATTCCCTGAGTAGGATAAAATGCAATAAACGCGCTTCTATCTTGTATTTCTTGATTTTTTTCCTCTGAATATTTCATCCTTGTACGCACGTAGATTTGCAGCCGAATCCTGAATAATAAAACATGAGATTAAAATATATATAAGTACATATATTTTATAAAATGAATGTCGAAAATACTTGTAAGCATACCACTAATTGTCCCACGGTAAGCATCAAGCATCCGAATTTGCAGATAACTTTTTGCATTTCTTCATAAACGTTTCATTGTACGGACACGGAATATCTTCGATTTTATTTGTATATATAAAAGTTACTAAAACCCATAGCCCAAGACGTACCATAGAGTGTTTATAAAAGTTGGCTGAAAATAGGTAGGTACTACTTACCTTCTTTGCTTCACGCCATTCCAAACTGCGAAGGCGGGCTAATCCTTTTAGATTACGGTCAAGTATATTCAGGAATTCTGCTCTTGTTATTTTTGGTGTCTCTGTAGTTCCATTAACTAGCACAGGTTCATTTGTGACAGCCTGTAAGAATAAACTTAGTTAGACTTAGTTAGAACACTATGTTAGATCCTAGGTATGTGATAATCCTAGGTAGTGAGTCTATTGCAATTAAGGTATTACTGGACACAATTTCAGACTCCGGCTGAGCTGAAAAACTTAATATCTACCTATCATTACCTGAACAAGAGATAGGAAAGAGGAGGTGCGGGAATTTGGGTCGTTTAAATATTCTATCTCCTATATATTTATGACTAATAATTATTCATGGGAATATACTTACATTATCATCAGCGAATTGGTTGTTAACTAAATCTGATATTTGAGCATAAGCGCTTTTTGTATCATTAATTTGCTGAAACATATCACAAAGCAAAGTTATTGTTATATATAGAAAAACATACAAGTTTTTTACGAATGAATATAATTAGGTACTTAGGAGGTGCTCATTCCTACCTGTAAAACAAGATTAAATATAGTTCCGAAGAACCCCCATTTCGGTTTTGTAGCTACGGAATATCCAGATTTTATAGCTATTTCTCTGTACTGTCGATCCTTTCCAATGACTGCGTCCGCCGTTTGCTGAAAAAATATTAAATGCTTAAATCCTAAATACAAGGAGCTCATACCCATTCCAAATTCGTCAAATCATCTAGATCAACCCTCTGGGTTGGGTCAAGGCTCTAACCTTGTCAATTGTCATATTATTTATTTTAAATTAAACTTAATTTGCCCAATTTTTCTGATACCTACTATAGGTACTTCCCACAGTACTTAGGTAAGTACCTACAATAATATTTTTCATTGTTCATTTGGATATGTAATCTAAATTATGGGTGAATATAGTGGATATATAAAAAGTCAAACTAAGATGCGTTTGTTTAAGACCGTAGGAGCGGTAACAGCATAAGTATACCTAAGTAAATACTTTAATCAAATTCCTACTTGCTATTGAGTTATAATTGTTATTTTCTAGTAACATTTGTTACATGTATTGTTGCCTACGTACCGCGTGTTAGCGTAAATATAACAAACTAGTCGACCCGACAGACGAAGTCCTGTCAACTATGAATTTGCAGCGCGCATTCTGTCAATCGCTGAAATTAACTTTTCTAACGTTCCGCTCAACTTCCTTAATTTTTTCTTTCATAAGATCCTTCTCCTGACAATAAAAAACACAACAACAAAAAATTGTGAAATCGGTCCAGCCGTTCACGCGTGATGACGTGACCAAGGAAAATAGGGATTCATTTTTATATACCTACATAGATAGATAGATTAATTAGTAGGTATTGTATTATTTTGTTTCGCGGTTTTTTCACTATACAAGATTAATTATTGTATATCATAAAGCCGAAACACCCAAATTAGATTTTTGTGTAAAAGATCACATAAAAATACAAAAATTATAATAGCAATGAAAACTCACGCGGAATTGATAGATCAAGCACACCGCCCGCATCGCCGCAAGGATCAAGCGGGACTTGTGCGGAGCCATGGGGTGGGGAAGGGAGTGCTTGTAACGGTCGGCTGTCGTAGTAGGTATCAGGGAGCGACCGACATGTGCCGAAATTTTATTACAAAAGGAACCATTTTGACGAAATTTTAATGTTTTTGGGAGAAAATATAACATGGCTAAAAATTAGTGGAATGGATTGATGATTGAATGGATTCTCGACGAACTCATTTCGGGTTTGTAATATACTAAAAATAATGTTGTATGAATATAAAAAATTGCGCAGTTTAAACAAAATACTTACGTTCTACGCTCTAAAATGGTTTTGGTATAAGTGAAAATAAAAACTAACCAAATAAGTACCAGTTCTAACCCCAAAATCCTACTAAAGGACTCCAAATCGTAGCCTAATGCAATATGCGGTCGGATCAATTTTTGCAAAATATATAAAACGATCATTTATAGTTATTTCTTAATGTGTTACCTATTTTAGTTTCATTATACTTTACTTGCCATTGGATGCATAATCTTGATCGAATGTTAGAATTAGTAAAAATAGCGGCCGTCTTTAATTTTCTTGTTTTAAGACCAATTGACTTCAAAAACTATTTCTGTGCATATCCGTTGTGTATTTTTTGAGTTTATCGTGTTCAGAGAGGCAGACAGATGCGGCGGGGACTTTGTTTTATAATAAACTAGTTGACCCGACAGACGTTGTCCCGTCTTAACTATGAATTTGCAGCGCGCATTCTGTCAATCGCTGTCAGTTATTTCAAACAATTGACAGTTATATAAAATTTATATTTTCGTTAAGTTTTCTTAAATTTTCTAATTTTCCGTGAAGTTTTTTGAATTTTTCTTTCATAAGAACCAATATATATATATATATATATATATATATAGATATAGGTATCTTTTTGAACTTTTTAAGAGGAACAATCCTATTATACGTGATGGTTGCGTAACTTTAACCGTTTACTCAGCGCACGCAATGGAAGTTCTCAAAAGAAATAAATACTTATTCCCCGTATTTGCAACATTTTTCACTAATGCTCCGCTCCTTTTGTTCATATCGTGATGTTGTAATGTAGCCTATAGCCTTCCCTGATAAATGGGCTGTTCAATACCAAAATAATTTTTCAATTCGAACCAGTAGCTCCTGAGATTATGGCTTAGATTATTAATTACCAAGATAGGTAAGTACTTATGTTATTAGATTGCGGCAGAGCCATCTCGTGGGAGGCAAAAGCTAGCAAATCTGTCGTCTGCATAACTACTAGGATGCAACTAATCCTGAGAAAATCATGTCGATAATGTCGATAATACTTACTTGTCCGGAACACTGTGGTAGCACCACTACGATGATCATCAAGGATATAATAACCGCGCATCGGTGACTGACCGCAAAAGGTTTCTGTCTGTTTGTCATTTTCGCAACTTCTTACACCTTCACCTAAATATAAAAATATAATATATTGCACAAGACGACGCTATTGCAAGATTGTTTAAATTTAAATATTTTGTTAAACACTTTTATCTCGGTGCGAATACGTAAATAACATTGATAGCCAGATTTGTTCAGATTCTTACTATCTATTGAGGACTGTGTGACTTACACAGATAGATACTTACTCATCTACTTATAAAGAACTTTGTTATTTAAAGCTCTACATGTTTTGTGAAAGTATTATATTGAGTTCAGTGTTATGATGTGGATATTATCTACCTATAACCTAACTACCACCAGGTGTAAGCTATATGTACATACAGTGTTTTTTTAGTTAATGTTAAAGGTTGACACCTATTCACATGTCCATAACTATGTACAGTGTACACATATAGTAACTGGTCAAGGCGAATAAACAAGGTCAAACTTTCAAACCTTTCGATATCTAGCTCTTGCAAATGTACGAAGAATTCCCTACATGGCAGTAGTGTAAACAATTCCCTACCTATAAGTCACAGTCAAAAACAGACAAGGAACAAGTAAAGTATAAGAATTCAGTCTATGGCCACAAATTTGCAAGTCCAAAGTTATGAGGTAGGTAGCTTCGTGAACTAATATAGGTACTAAAGCAAGATTTCCAGGGGTCCAGGTAGCCTCTTCACCTTCCTAATTATTTACCTTTGAAACAGCGCAGTCTTAATCCTTCCGGAATCGTAGAAGTTTATAGGCGACGGATATTGTTATCCGACCTCTTGCTCCTTGGTCGCAGCGCGTGTCGATTAATAACTTGAGACATACGATAATTTTTTTAATCAAAGCTTCAAATACCTATCTTCACTTTTCAGTTTTTAGGGGTTCGCATCTCACAGTCCTTAGGTAGGTACTTATTATCATAACATCGTAATAGTAGCAACGTCTAATTCATCCATGTTCATACCTTTGATCATAATATAAGCTTTTGAAATCTAAATGTGTATCAACCAAAGGTTGTAAAAAATATAAGTAATCTAAAAAGGATTTATTTCTTACCTAGGTTAATCTATCTAATGATATTATGTACTTACCTACATATTATTAAATCCTTAATTATAATGGGAACAATATAGGTGTGACTGCCCATTAAGTAATGCACAGTTTATGAGAGCTTAATGATATCTTTTAGTTTAATTATATGACTTAGATTAACTAGATAAGAACAAATCCATTGGAGTATTTGAATGGCATTCCTGGTACCTATGAAGTCTTTTTACTTATTTCTAAGAATTATTAGTCTTTAATATGAAGTCTAGACTCCAGGCTTAAGAGTTTAGGCGTTTTATGAGGTAGGGCCAGGTGCTCTATGCCATCTACGAGAGCAAATCCGTTTGTTGTAATTACCAGCGATCGTTAGGTAAAAGTACAAAAGAGAACCCCTTTACTTATGCGGCTGTCTAAGCTGTACTTCAATATGAGCGCCCGTAATGGCAAAAAGATGGGTTCGTAGATGAAATAGGCCCCCCTGACCTTATCTTTTTCTTGTCTTAAATAATGAAGGTATTATCGGTGAAGTTACACGAGGTGGACATCCATTCTAACGATACCACTGTCTCAAGCCACTCATTAGAGGATAGGTCAATTTTTTTTTATGGTGTATCTTTGGGATAGGAGTCGCAGTATGACATGAATGAGACCGATAAAGGCATGTGTCGTGAACAGACTCGTGATTAACCGGTTTGACCCCAAACATGCCGATGTTTCGCCCGATTGGATTATTAATAATAGTACTTAGTCGTTGTCTATTGGCTTAGATGTGCCATGCGGCTTTATACAACAACTACAACTTATGCCGCTTACCTAGTACATTATTAATGCTGGCAAGCAGCACTTTGGAAATTTTATTGCGATTCGTTTGTAGCCAGTTTAAAAAAAGTAAAAATTGTTCGTCACTTTTTCCATGCGAAGCCTGTGAATTTACCTAAAAAGTACTTACAATATGAGTAAACGTAAATATACTTAACGATTAGAATAAGTACAAACCAGAACCTACTAGTTTTATAGTTATTTCATAAGTCCCTATAGACCTACCTGCTTAGGTTCCGGTATTAGGAAGGTATGTACTGTGAGGCGCATTATAGGCACGTTGAACACATAGTAGATGTTAGGTAAGTAAGTACCAGTTATTAGTTACGACATAAACAAACGTGTACCTGTACACGTTTGTTTTAAAACTATTAAGGTCAGTCGGGGGAAGTGCGCCATAAAATTTTCATAGCTGGATTCAATGCAAAATAATTTCTTTTTGTGCTGACTTAAGAATGTAATTTTATTAATTTAAGAATATTTGGTATTTTGTGATAACAACCTATAGCCATTCAAGGAAATCGGACCATAAATTAATAATATTTTGCTCAAAGTAAAAAAAATGGTAGTAGGCGCACTTGCCTCTGGAAATGGGGTAAGTGCGCCTGTGTCAAAAAAACGCCAATAAGAAACAATATAAAGAAAACACTCACTTTAGTCCATAGAGAAATAAGTTTTACTCGCATTGCTCTTGGATAATTTTTAATCACTCAATATTATAACAAACTATGGCTGTCAAATCAAATTCGGGGTAAGTGCGCCATATATATGTAAATCAGGGCTTGAAAACATTTTAGATTTTTTTTTGATATATAATTTTTTGTTAGGTTAGAGTTTTGTGTGCGGATATGTTGGAATAAAAAATGGTAGCCCTAATATAAAATCTATTTTATTTCTAAAAAGTAAAAAAAACATACAAAATGTAAGAATTAACAATTTTGAATGCGTTATAACTCAATTACTTAGAATTTGGCCTTATGACATTTGATATGTTTTAGCTGCAATATATCCAGATAACGTGCCTGATCGAACAGTTGCAACCTATTCACAAAAAGTTGCTCTAGACCAAGGTATTTCAGTTTTTCTTTTGTAAAAACGAATTAACTAATACGCCCTTTTATTTAAGTCGGCTCAAAACAAAATACCTTGAGTACAAAAAATTCTGCTGTTAAGTACAACATTTTAATAATAATAATTCATATTAGTAAAACTTATTCTCAAAAAAGGTTGGTTATATATGGATCAGGGGCAAGTGCGCCATACGACTACTAACTGTGGCGCACTTGCCCTACTCGACAATTTTTAGGTACATTTTTTCGCATTGCTAAAAAATCCTTTATTTTAGTATATATAAATAAAATTCAGGCAGGAAGTTAAAATAAAAGGTTTAAACTATGTATTCACCTTACTGGTTTACAGAAATATGTTAAATATCTTGAAATATTTGATGTTATCTTTCGCGGGGTCATCTCGGTTTACAGGTCTAAATGACACTTAAAATAAAATGGCCAATAAATCGTATTAAAATGAACATAGCCATTTATGTTTTTTAGTGGAACTGTATTTCAGTTAGTGGCATAGATGTAAGATTGCGGTAATTGTATAACATCAATAGTTCTCGATTTTTTTAGGGTAGGTGCACTTACCCCGTCGGCGCACTTGCCCCACCTGACCTTAAGTGGATACATAAGTACTAAATAAATTTCCCATCCATGTACCTATTAACATAATTTCTTAATCACTAAAATTCACTTCGTTGTCTTTTTCTGCACTGTAGTATGAATCTACATACATTGACATGTTAAGTAGTAAGTGCCTGCCTTATTTACTTATGCATAAATTTTAAAATTTAAAGCAGCACTTACAAATAAGCTAATGTTAAATATAAACTATAAAAACAAATATGTGGAGAAATAAGAACGATTCCTTTTTAATAATACTTGCACCCATTTATATTCGATTTTATTAAGGTAAAAGTTAAACATTGTCACTGCACTAACGATAAAAATAAATCAGTTAAGTAAGGAACACATTTACCTAGTATACAAATTCCACTGACTTAGCGGAACGTAAAGGTGCGCGTTGCACCAGCTTCGCGCGCAAAGCACAGTTGAATACTGGCAGTTAGCACACAGTGGTCACTGCGAAACACCGTGTTCGACACGGAGTACGCCTAACAGACCGCAGACACCAACGGGGCCAAGGCCGACGTAGTGACGAAGTGGGTAGCTATTCATTATGTCAGCTTACGTTCTACTTATGCAATGCTTCACCATTTCGATGCAGTTCGGTGGCCTGCTCAATACTCACTAAATAATTAAAATTGCTTGGATCACCATAAGAAGGGAAGTAGGGGAAGATAATTTACAGTAGATCACTTTTTTACAAAGACGTTTTGAACTGTTTCTTTATAAGCTTACTTAATTATAAAATTACATGCAGATCGCGCGGGTCAGTGAAAATACCATAAGTACTTTTTAATATTTTTCTGCAACTTGATAGTGGTTTGTTTATATTCGTTTATATGTTGACTAGTTGACCCGACAGACGTTGTCCCGTCTTAACTATGAATTTGCAGCGCGCATTATGTCAAATCACTGACAGTTATTTCAAACAATTGACAGTTATATAAAATTAATATTTTCGTTAAGTTTTCTAATTTCCCGCGCAATTTTTTGAATTTTTTCTTTCATAAATCTAAAATCGGGATTTTTTACGAAAATATTCATTACTTATGAATAATTTTTTGCACGGTGTTATCACCACGAACCTGTGGTTTCATTTAGTAACGCGATGTCAAAATGACCCTGTATAGAAGATATATCGTTCTAAATGTATTCTAACTGTCGCAAAATAGGTAATAATAATAAAGTATATATTATAGGAATATATAATCCGGATCTGTCAAGGAACGCGAAATACCGATATTCTGTTTGTTAGCACCGTAAACATTATTTACTTGACGGAATCACTCATGCGACCTAGTGGAACGTAGGGAACAAGATGGGGTCGCAGGTAGTGTTGTCCGAAAACAAAAATTATAACACAATTGCGAATTATTTGATTTATACGACGTTACACCTCCTACGATCTTACCCCAACGCGCCTTATGTATACTTACCTAATTGAAAAATGTAGGTAGATATTATAACTTTTCGTCGACCAACACTTAGTCCTCCCCGTGACCATGAAGGATATAGTCTTTGAAAAGTTGGGAAAAAATCATAATACTTATAAAAAACCGCGATAAATTCTGAAAAATTGTTTAATTGCCATGTCTAACATTCCTGTAAACCCAGGAAAATATTATGTATCTCAGAAAAACTTTTTCACGTGCGCAGAGCCACGGGTAAATCTGTTACATATGTACTATTGGTAGCTAGATAGCTACAATTATTACAAGTAAGTTCTTATATTATTTTTGGATGTAGGATTTAAATTTTAGAACTTGTCCTAAGCTGACCTTAATTGCGTGACCTTCACCTGCGGTATTTTTTTCCAAATGAGTTAATAATTTTTATTATATTTCCCGAACAATTATTAATTAAGTACAACTAATAATTTTATGAACTTGTGTATTCCCATGGGTGACGGAGTGCGGCGTTTAATTCCCGTGTTGCAGACCTTTACCGGAATAAAAGTCCCTCTACCTATAGGTATCTACTGCATTCATGTATTAATCGAGGACATCATTTTATGCGTATAAATTCTATCTAAATAAATAATTTGTGCGTTAACCTACCTATTTCTAATAAACATGCAAAACAAAAAAAACACATTACGCCTTTATACCCGAAGGGGTAGGCGGTGGTGCAACTGGGGCACCCACTTTACACCTATGTGTGCCATCCCATGATGTTTAAGGAGGCCAGTCTATCCCCATATCGGCCAACAACTCCAGACTCCGGGAACCCGCAGCCGATCCGGCCTCTTATAGGCCGATTAGTCTTATCAGTACATTAAGGAAACAGGTCTCCCTCGACCGTCTCAAAATAGTAGCTCACTGTCATCATCAGCTCCCTCCGAAGCGGTTTGGTTTCCGAAGTAGGCACCGTTGCGTGCATCAGATACTCCGCATCACGGAGCATGTCTATAATAAGCTTACATACAACATCTATACCGGAGCTCTTTTATTCGTAGTTGAAACAGAATGCGACAAAGTGTGGAACAACGGCTTACTTTTTAAGCTGTACACTCTCAATGTGCCCATACAACTACATCATACGAGACTTTTTGTCGAATCGCGGTTTTAAATATCCCATGGAGGGAACTCCCTCTTTCCGACACATCATTACCGCCGGAGTCCCGCACGGTTCCGTTCTCTCTTCTTTTCTCTTCTTGCTTTACCCAAGCGATATTCCTAAATTAAAAGACGTCCATCTGGCGCTCTTCGCGGACGACACTACGTGATCTACGCTTCACGTAGAGACCCGGATCAGGTGGTGTGCACTTTGCAAGCTGCAGCCGACTAACTCGGTGCGTGGTTTCGCAAATGGCGCATCACAGAAAAGCCAGGCAATTATTTTCACTAAGAAAAAGCAAGCACAAGCTTCTTATGGATCAGTTAATATCTCTGGCCAAATCATTTCTAAGACCAATAAAGTCAAATATTTATGAGTAATCCTAGATCATAAGTTGACCTTCGTTGCATACGTAAACGCGGTACGCGCGCGAGCCGCATTTTCGATCTGTCAGTCACATTGGCTCATATATAAAATAGTGAAATGTCCAACCGCAACAAGATTCCGATCTTTACCACATGTATTGGCCGACAATAACATACGCATTGCCCGCGTTCACCGACATACCGCCTTCTCGACTTCAACGTCTGCAGGTATTGCAAAACAAATTCATAAGGCGAGCTTTTAATGCCCCGTGGTATAATCTCCACTTAATCTCGCAATCGCGAACAACATATTTTTGGCTGTCAGTATATGTATATATGTACTATGTACCTACTAGATTTTGGGTTCCGTACATTCACTGTGTTCAATTAAATTTAACTGCAATCCATTCAAACTGACTTTAGTATGGTGTCAATATCGACAGTTTGTGGTTATGTCCGGAGCGGCTTTCCATATATATTATAATTCTCTTTGGGAGCGGCGCTCATAATAGAATGATTACTTACTCTAGTCTAGGTATCCCAAGTGACAGGCATAGCCTAGTTTAGGGACCCCTGACAATAATTGAAATGCTTAAATTCAGATATGCCAATTATTGTTCATGTACTTCGTAACGTTATTATTTCTGTGTTCTTTTTGTTGCAATAAAGTTAAGTTATTATTATTTATTTATTTAGTCTAAGGTTAAACGTGGAGGTTATAAAAAATATTAGTAAAATAAGTAAAATTATTTGTTGTTCGAGTGAATATATAGGTTATAACAGTTTTGGTGGCTATTTTAGTTCAAATGTTGAACAAATAGTTTATATGGACATTCGTGTCTACAGAATATACGTCAATGGATGAAACCCTTGATATGCTGTGTTTTTCGAGAAGCCATTTTCAAAAATATTTTTTTCGATTTAAAACACAGCATGACAAAAGTTTCATCTGACTAAGGAATTTAAACCTTCCATATATTTGATTAGGCACTAAACCAATTTATATATAATATAATAATATAATAAGCCTTTTATTTCTTGCTTAGTAACTAAAATAGTGCACATACATTTTTTTTTTATAATTTTTATTGTTTGCTAATTAAATGTACTAGTCGCAATGTGTATTTGCAAGAACCCCTCTGCAGGTGAAGGCCTCCTCCAAGGAATTCCATTCGTCTCTTGATTGTGCTTTTTGGAGCCAATTGGGACCCGCCAGTTTCTTGATTTCATCCTCCCATTTAGCACAAGGTCTCCCTTTTTTTCTTTAGCCTGACGGCCCTTTCCAAAATATTACTTTTCTTGTCCACCTCTCATCTTGTAAACGTGCTATATGTCCGGCCCACTTCCATGTCAGTGCTAGAGCTTGCCTTAGTCCATCAATTGTCTTGGTCAATTCTCTTATTTTTTAAAACAATTTATATAACTTTTAATTATTTCATATACTTAAATGTTTTATATTTTTTAAGAAGTTGAGAGGTTCAATTTAAATTTTATTAGTTCCTATTATTAATCATTATTACTAATTCTTAAAACTTATTATCGCTGCAAAAGGGTGACTTTACAAGGTTACCTAAAGAACGCGATTATAAAGATCTCTTAAAGCATGCGATCTCGCAAGACTGGATTCATGATCTCGCGAGATCGGGGTTTGGTCTAAAATCTCGCGAGATTGCATTCCCTAGTGGACACCAATATGCCGACCATCAGGCACTTTATGCATATGGCTAGCAGACCCTATTTTGATAACGCGAGCAATGATCCAAATACGTTGCTTAGGCAAAATTCGATCTATACTTCTTTCGACCGCGCTAAATGGAGAGGGCCGCGTTCAGTTCTTACTGATCCAGAGGACGATATCACTCTGGCTTTTCGTCATAAAATGGAGTTCTTGAAACTCGTACACTCCTCAAAACCGCAGATCCGTTTTTGCAACATGTTTCATTACTGTTCCACTCCTATTGGTCATAGCGTGATGATATATAGCTTATAGAGCTCCAGGAATAAAAGGCTATCCAACACAAAATAATTTTTCAGTTTGAACCGGCAGTTCCTGAGATTAGCGTGTTCAAACAAACAAACAAATAAACTCTTCAGCTTTATATAATAGTATAGATAAGTAATATTTGGACTCAAATGACCGCGCGTAGGGGATCCGAACGAACCTCGGACTGGAGGAATGAAAAGACTTCTTTAGCGGTCCCGACGTTTGGGTCAAAATACTACTAAGTACTTAATAAGCATTAATAATAATAATAATAATATCAGCCCTGTATTATATACTTGCCCACTGCTGAGCACGGGCCTCCTCTACTACTGAGAGGGATTAGGCCTTAGTCCACCACGCTGGCCTAGTGCGGATTGGTAGACTTCACACACCCTCGAAATTCCTATAGAGAACTTCTCAGGTATGCAGGTTTCCTCACGATGTTTTCCTTCACCGTTAAAGCAAGCGATAATTCACAAAGAATACACACTTAATTTATTAGAAAAATCAGAGGTGTGTACCCTTGGGATTTGAACCTGCGGACATTCGTCTCGGCAGTCCGTTCCACAACCAACTAGGCTATCGCCGCTTAGAAATAATAAGCATTAGAAATATTTTAAAATAAAAAAAATATATAAAAATCGATGGTTGGATTTCAGCGACTGCAAGGCCATAAATACAAAATATATAAAAAGACTCAAGTTTCGAACTTAATTTATTAAAGCCAATGGTAAATTAATACATATTACGTACTTACTACATTTAAATAATAAGATACGCTTTTTACAAAGTAACTAACTCCATTTTTCTATATTTTTTTCTAAGTGTAGATACAGGATCCTTGAAAAGTATTGGATCAAGACGCAATACAGAACGCATGAGTGGCATATAACCCCACGCCGTGGCAAACGTGTTCAAGCAGGACTGCCTCTGGACGAAATGTTCAGGGTCACTCCAAGAAGATCTGAAACATTATAAATTTGATCACCTCGTGTACACAGGTACCAGGTACAAACACACGTCACAAGGTGTATCATGTATGTGTGCAAACGTGCCTGTATCTGCTGTGCGCGGGCTTGTAGCGGCGGCGCTGCGCCAGCTTGAGCGGCGGGCGGCGCGCGGCGTGCGCCACGACGCAGTTGAGCAGGATGTCCTCGCAGTTGGCGGCGCGGCGCACGGCGCGGCGCAGCGCCGGCGCGCCCGCCGCGTACAGCGCCAGCCACGCGCGGTGCACCAGCGCCGCGCCCGGCAGCACCAGCGAGTACGCCGCGCCCCACTTGCTGCTGTAGCCCCACGCCGTCTGCCGCACCACGACCCGTCAGACCCACTCACAAACCTGACCATCCCTACGGTTGCATACCCGCTGACTACGCAACGACATTCTTTCAAAGCATAATATGACGTCTCATTCATCCACGAGTGCGGACAGTTTAGAACCGAACTGAATTGTTACGCCTTAACTATATTCATCGATCGAATAGTGATAAACTCACATTTCTTACGATTAGCAAAACGTAAGGTGTTGCTGGCACTGTTAACGAGTACTCTTTAGTCGTGGCGATTAATATTTCGTAGCAAATTTAAAAGATGCAGGAAAAACTAGTCGAGAGTTATGGGTAGTACTATATTTACCTTAGCTTCATCCCAGAAATGCGTCCTCGCAGGATATCCCACGATTCGCTCTGGGAAATGTCGCCAAACTAGGAATGCGAAGTCTAATTCTTCAGCTAGTAGAGGCGCGTCACCATCTAAAGAGAATACTGCTGCTGTGGGTACCGCCCAAAGCGGTTGCCAACGCGCTGATACACCTTCCCTAGAGACATAATATTATCCTTATCTCTCTTATTTAAACTTGCTACACTTGTATAGTTACCTACTTGTATAAGTAGAGGGCAAATAGACTAACTTGACAACTAACAGTAAAAAAAATTGCAGTTACTACAATTTTTATTGTAATTTAATGGTTATTAAGATAAACAATGTTTAAACACTGTTTTGTAATGCATGGAGTTAGACAAGACTTGATGTTTAGCATTAGACACTGTTTAGCTAAACACATGTTTAAACTGTGCCTAGAGTATTTTTTCTAATAACATTGTATATTACGTTTAATTTTCAAAATAGATACTCCGATGTAGAATTCACAAGTTGAAACTAGTATTAACTTTGAATAAAATAGAAAATTATACCCTGGATAATGCGTGGTGGCATCTATGACGAGTACGGGCAGAGGCTCCCGCAAGTCTCCCGCCAGCCGCGACAACGACTTCAGCGAAGGCGCCGCGCGCTCGCTGTCCCACACTACCACCACCTGTGGCAGCCCAACACTGTTAACCGCTGCTAACGCTCAAACGGATGTCACTATCAGAAGGGCGTAATTCGTTACTTTTGTAAAATATTAGATTAGTTAGTACACACACTCAACATCACGTATTTTATCCCCGAAGGGGTATGCAGAGGCGCAACCATGGCATCCCACTTTTCGCCAAGTGTGTTCCGTCCCATGATGTTATAGGGGGCGAGCCTATCGCCATATCGGGCACAGATTCCAGACTCCGGGCTGATACTGAGCAGAAAAACCCCAATATCACTTTGCCCGACCCGGGATTCGAACCCAGGACCTCAGAGCGCTGCCGTACCGCGCATGCAGTACTACTACGCCACCGAGGCAGTCTAGAGTATATTAGATTAGTAATTGGGATTAAATCCACTTTAATTTCAATCGTTAATCGTTAGTCGAAATTACATTATTTACCTATCGCTATTACGTGATTACTTATGTCAGTGCGTTCCACTTTTGTTCACATTACTTGAAGAGTATAGTCCCACAATCCAAATTAAAGTAAAATGTATTGTTGAAAATCTGCTTAGTTACCTTACCATTAGATGTTACATACGCTCAAAATTTTAATTTATTAGAAAGGATACGCTATCGCTGTCTAACCTTTTCACAAAATTCACTGCTTGCTATATTGGCGAGCAGTTTATGTAAAGCCGGTGATGTTGCTTGAGCGTAAAGTAATGCTGTGAAAGAGTTACCAGGAGTCGGTGGAGGCGCAGCGAGAGGAACAGAAGGTGCAGGGAGAGGTGCCAGGGGCGTAGAGGGTGCTGGTGGGGCGGGGAGGATAGGCGACGCTATAGGATAGTGCGACCGAGAGTCCCCATACGCTGCGAGAGTCCCGAGGGCGCCAGGTGATGCGTTCCAAATTAAAGCTTCGCGTCGCGTTGACGATTTATGGAAGAGAATCCGTTCTGCAAGGATCTGTGCATACGAAAATTACCAATATTTTAAATAACTACCTAAAACCCTCTTCAATTTCAAATTTTGATTAAAGATTCATCTTGAAATACAGTTTTTAAGATACAATTTCTAAATCGATGTTAAATATTTATGCACCGTTCCAACAGGTATTTAGGCGCTAGCCACTTAGACCTAGGTACCTGCAAGCCGGCGATGTACTAGTGTATAGTTATGATGTGGCCTATTTTTGGGTAGGTTTATTATATTATGTGTATCTCAAATTTTATAGATATAGCTGTGATACTAAGAATACCTCAATGTATCCTTAGTATCACAGCTATATCTATAAAATTTGAGTTAAACATAAATGTCGTAAAGCTTATTTGACCAGCAAAATCATACCTGTCGTACTTCATGTAAGTATTATTTAAAACTAAAATGATACATTCGATTGTCGACACCTAAATCAATTAAACAGTTTAAAAATATTTACCTCGATTGTAGTAAATACAATTTTCTCGATTGATGAGAAGTATTGTTCCCA